>NC_045451.1:65657128-65711861 GCF_002776525.5 Piliocolobus tephrosceles | reverse complement strand
GAGACAGAGTCTCACCCTGTCGCCCAGGCTGGAGTGCAATGGCATGATCTTGGCTCACTGCAACTTCCACCTCCTGGGTTGAAGCCATTCTTCTGCCTCAGCCTCCTGAGTAGCTGGGATTACAGTCGTGGGCCACCACGCCCGGCTAATTGTTTGTCTCTTTAGGGTTTCACCATGTTGGCCAGGCTGGTCTTGAACTCCTGACCTCATGATCCACCCACCTCGGCCTCCCAAAGCTTTCACTCTGTTTTTTAAATTTCACCTTGCTCCTTGTTTTTTGTTTTGTTTTTTAATCTTGATCCTTGGTCTTTTTAATCTTACTCCTTGGTCTTTTTAAAAAATATATTTTTTATCTCTTTAATATTTATGCCCCATTCTAAATCATCTATTCAGATTAATCATCTGTACACTAAATCTTCCTTCATGAATTTTGAATCTATCAATCAACCCTTCCATTGTGTTCTTTATTTCAATTATATTGTTATTTCCAGAAATTATTTTTGGTTCCTTTTTCAGTATGCCTTGTTGTCTTTTATAGTCTTTTTTCTTGCTCTTATTTTTGGTACTTTAAAAATCTCTTTAACAAATGTTTAATATAATTAATTCATGTTTTGTGTTTTAGGATAAACAGTCATCCCAGTTTGCCCAGCATTGTCCCGATTTTAGCACTGAAAGTTCAGTGTCCTGGAAAGTGCCCCAGTCCTGGGCATATTGGAACAGTTGGTCACTTTAATATCTGATCCCCTAACAAGTCTGGTTCTACTTCTTGTTTCTGCTGTTTTTGTAGTTTCTGCTGCTTTTCTCTTTTGGTGACTTGTTGCCTCATTTAAAAAAAAAAAAAAATGATGATAATGCTCTCCTGCTTTTTGAGACTTCATCTGTGTGGGGGTCTGAGAGCAGCTTTGAGATAGAATTCAATGGAGTGGATAGAAGTTTGCTTTAGTCAGTCTCCTGGGGGTGCTACCAATCCAGGACACCTTGTTTTTAACTTGTTATTTTGAAATATTTCAAATTTACAAAAACAGCTGCAAAAATGCTACAAAGAACTTTCTTTCATGTACCTGTCACCCAGACCCCCAAATGTTAACATTTTGCCCCATTTGCTTTGTTATCCTTTTCTGAACCATTTGAGAGTAGATGCATGCACTATGCCCCTTGATTTTTAAGTATTTCAGCATGTTTTTCCAAGAACAAGAACATTTCATACAGTCTGTTATCAAATGTGGAAAATTTATTTTGCTACAATTAACATATAAAGTCCACATTAACATTTGCCAGTTGCTCCAATAAAGTCCTTTTCAGCAAGACAATATTTCTAGTCCTACATTAGTTTCTATACCCCTTTAGCCTCCTTCCATATGAACAGTTTTATTTCCCTGACATTTCTGAAAAGTACAGGCGGCCGGGCACGGTGGCTCACGCCTGTAATTCTAGCACTTTGGGAGGCCGAGGCGGGTGGCTCATGAGGTCAGGAGATCGAGACCATCCTGGCTAACATGGTGAAACCCCGTCTCAATTAAAAATACAAAAAATTAGCCAGGCGTGGTGGCAGGCACCTGTGGTCCCAGCTTCTCGGGAGGCTGAGTCAGGAGAATGGCGTGAACCCGGGAGGCAGAGCTTGCAGTGAGCCAGGATCACGCCACTGCACTCCAGCCTGGGCAACAGAGCGAGACTCCGTCTCAAAAAAAAAAAAAAAAGAAAGAAAGAAAGAAAGAAAGAAAGAAAGAAAGAAAGAAAGAAAGGAAAAGTACAGGTTACGTATTTGTTGAATGTCCTCCTGTCTGGATTTATTTGATGTTTTTTCTTATGATTAGTTTCAGGTAACTGATGTAGCCATATAAATGATGTTCTCCCTTCAGTAGAAGACCACCTTAAATATATGTAACTGCTGACCTTGGCTTTTTTTTTTTTTTTTTTTTTTAACTATAAAGCAGTATGCACTTTTACCTCCATGCAGTGTAAGGGCTAGCTGGTGTTACCTGTAATCAGGGAGGATCTCTGCCCTTTGTACAGTCAATGTAAGTCAAACAGACCTTCTTCTCACTTCGTTTTGCAGGATAGCGTTTTTGTTGTTGTTTTCTTAATTCATCCTTTGACACAGTTATGTCCCTTGACAGTTCCCTACTTCATCTGGAGGTGTCTATGCTCGAACTGCTCCTCTGCCCACAGGGTATCGTAGCTTCTCTGAGGTTATTAAAACCCGAAGCTCTAGGTTTTCTGAAAGTGGCAGCACTCCTCAGGGGTGCAGGCAGCCTTAAGTCTTGCTTTGTCTCATCTGAATTTGTGTTCCTCCTTAGTTGCAGGCCTCTGAGGTTTTTCCGGATGTTCTTGTAAGCCTAATTATGCATTTAGAAGTATATTATCCATACCTTCTGTTGCATTTTTAGGTTTTTTTTAATAGTGTGAGGGTTTTCAGAATAGTCAGCCACATTGCCAACACATACTGAAGACATGTGCTTTCATGTCTATTTCCAAACTCATTCATTGATTTCCTTATTTCCTCACCTCTTCATTTATTCAGAAAATATTCCTGAGGAACTTTGCCAGGCATTAGGGAACCCAAAAGTAATCCCATCTCCATTTTCCCTCTATTTGGTTATTCCCTCATTCCCTCCCTCTGAATGAAACCTAGAAATGTGTTCTAAGCCAGGTGAGTTACAGCCACAAGGCTTACTTTACCCTGATCATCTCCACAGAATCTGTTTCTCCTCTCAGCTCCACAGCACTCCTTTTCGAATTCAGTAAGTCCCTTTCCCCATCCTGCTTTCCATAAAAGAGTTGAGCACTTAGTGTGTGTGCCAAATACTGTGTTAGGTTGAGGGGAATCAACGTCCCTGCTTTAAGGAACTCATAGAATGAGAGAGACCGCAAACATGTAAACTGTTGACTGCAAAGATGAACTGTGAGCTTGTTGCAATAATAATAATGATAATAACAAACACTTAATACAGTACAGCACTTCCCTGTGCCAGGCACAGTTCTAAATGCCCCTTGCGTATTAACTCATTTAATTATTAGAACCACCCGAAGGTGGTTAGGTATTATTTTCTACTCATATTTTACCAATGAGATAACCGGAGTACAAAATGTTTGGTAGAAGCTAGGAAGCTTCAACTCACCTTTCCAAGGCTTGAATCACAGCAGTTGGACTTGAGGTCTGTGATTTTGGTCCTCACGCAAAGCTGCAATCAGAAAGTATGTACAAGGCACAGCAATTGATCTACAGGCCTCACTTATTGATGCAAGTGCCTTAAAAACAGCCTTTAACGTTCTCATATTTGCATCCTCCACAGGATGTAGTTCATGCCTTGCTCCTGGCAGGTGTTGAGTGCATGTTTGTTGAATTGAATTTTCTTGAACTGGCTCATGGAGAGTGGGATTGAAACAGCACTGGCAGAAATAGAATTCTGTTGATATCACCCAACAATGGTTGTCTGTCTCTATTGAACAGGCAAGGTGAAACGGAAGGTAATTCCCACATGCTCGCTTCTGTTGTTTGCTGACCAGAAAGGACTGAGCTGCTATCTATGAAGAAAGACCCAAAAGTCACCTGCCCACCTGATTAGGCTTCCAACACATTGAAAGGCCCCTCCTCCTTAATGTCTTCTGAGGTCTTTTCAAAGAACCTGGAATTATTTAAGCCTCTTATTAAGACGTTGCTGTGTCCAGAAAAATAGACATTTAGCAGTTACCAACCAATAAGACCTTATCTCTAATTAATTTCTTAATCCAGCATGTTTATTAAAGCTTCAGTACATATAATTTGACAAGGGAGTAAGGAGGAGGAAGCATGACGATAGAAACATCAAAGAATGTAACGTGATAAAGTGATCTTGGGTAGCAAGAAGGCACTTTATTTTTCAGCACTAATCTCTGATGGGGACTTGCTTAGAATGGAGAATGGTGTATAGAAGAAAGACAGAGATATCACCGATGATATGCACTTTTTTCACCACCGGGACACTGCTTCCCTTCGCACACCTTTGCTGCTTTAGCCCAGTCAAAAGCCAACTGTCACTGGGGATTTGGGATTTGACGTGGGAGAAGATTATGGGCTCATGAAGCAATTAATGATTTTTACTAATCCGTAGCCATTTTTAAACCATGGCATGTACTAGACCTAGTTACCTTTATGGAACAAGGCATCTCATTACAATTTTGTGTATATTACATTCAAAACATATTAACTTTATTTAACCATAGTATGTTTTACAGTATACAGTTTTACATATGAAATTCAAGACTGTATGACTTGAAGAAAATGCCACTAATTAAACAAACACTAAACTTTCTCAAAATTTCCTTCACTTAGAGTCTTCATTTCCCTATGCTTAACTGGTACTATTTCCTTGAATTAGAAGCCCTCCACAACTTAAACCTTTGAGGAAATAGGAAAATATATTTATAAACTAACTTTGACTTTCAGCATCAGTCATACTGGCTGCATCTTTGTTCGATGTATGTGCTGTGTTTCTTTTATATTCCTACTTATCACTGCTGTATTCTCAGGGCTCAGCAGACTACCTGTTCTTCCAGTTCCTGTTGTATAGCAGCTTCAGATCCTTGATCAGTAGACTATATGGTTCACTATGTGTATCCCAGTATACTACAGATGGCCAGAGGATATTACCAGAATGAACATTTCAAAAATTCTGTTGGTGATTTCTTCCTGCCTGGGCAACCTTCTCTCAACTCTCCTTCTCTTGTAAATCTTACCTGTCTTTTAAAATCCAGGCTCAGATTTGACCTTCATTATGGAAACCTCCTATCTCCGCAGGTTTCCAAAATGTGTTCCAAGAAACATGACTTCTGGAAGATGCTAGTGAGGTGTTATAGACAAAAACAGATATGTGGTCAAAGAGATTTGGGAAACATTTTATTAAACAGGGTCTTATCTCCAGATATTCTCAGAATCATTTTATGTCAGTGGATATACTGGGTCTTTAATAAATGAATGGGGAGTATTATATTTCTCAGGAATTTTGATGAGAGATCCTTTTTTTTCCCATAGTGTGCCAGTCAAAGTGTTCTCCAGGCATATATTGAGAAATTTGCTGATTATTCACTCCTTTGAGTGCCTATAGAAAGTACGGTCTATAGTACACTACTTAGCACTTATTTGGTTAGTAAATATATTTTCCTATTTTCCCAAAGATTAGTATTTATTGATTAAATCAAAGTACAAGATAAAAACACTTACTATGGATCTAAATTAAGTAAAAAGGAAAGAAACAAGAAATTTTAGTGAAAGGAATCAAACAGATTATAATACCTGGGGAATATAATTGCCTTTGGTTTCCTAAAAATATGTGTGAAAATTAATACATCAGAGTGATTTATTTCTCAGGAGAATTATAGAAGGTAAATTTAAAATACTTTCTAACACCAAATTTAAGAATGAATATGGCAGAAGTATTTTTATATAAAGGACACTGAAAGATAAATTACAAATATCTTCACTCACCTTTTTCAAAAGTTTGGAGAAGCACTATTTAAATGAGTGGGACTTGGAAAGAAATGTATGGAGGAAATGATGTTAAGCTATAAAGCTATGAAGGAATTTCTGTGAGAAGCTGAGGCAACAACCAGAGTATTAGAATATACCGTCAGGTGTGGGCAATGGAAACCCAAAGTTAACCTTACTTCAAATAAACAAAATCTTGACTTCCCTTTTGCCTAGAGGTACAAAGCCTAGGACTGATTCGTGGTTCCCTCCTGTGAAGCCCTCCGTGGACTGGGCTTCTTTCTACTTTGTTGCTTCGCATCTTGAGTGTTACACTTGTCAGCATCCAAGATGGCTCAGTCGCGCATTCTCCAACCAGCCAGTGGAAAGAGAAAACCATGGAGAAGTAGCGCACCTCCCTTCTGCACACATCACAGTGGACTATACGGCATCATGTGGCCAGATCCGGCTGCATGGAGATCAAGAGACATAGTTTTTGCGTGGTTGTGAGTCTGATAAAATAAAGAGCCTCTGAAAAAGAAGAGACAATGGATATTGGAAGACAATTAGTAATCTCCTCCATAACTAGTTTGCAGCTCTCTTTCCTGGTGTCTAAATTAACATGGAGGAAATAAATATGTACTTTACAGCATTTCTTGAAATGTCCTATATGAGCTCTGGACAAACACTACATTTATTTTAAAATAAATTCATAAAAACTACAATTAAGGTAAATATTTTACATCACTTGATTAGGTAGAAGTTTGCACCATTAGATTCCAGGTGGGAGGGAGGGAGAGTGGACACTGCTGTGGAAGAGACACAGGCCCTTCCATCTCCAGCTGAAGCCACGCTGGCATTGGCACCATAGTGGGGAAGTCACAGAGCTGCTTTAGGAAAGATCTTGGATTAGTCTCAAGCTTTTTCTCGACTCTAGAGATGCCCAGTTCTAGGCCATCTAGACGGTATGACTTGACATTCCAGAAATACCGCTTTAGCCTTTGCATCAGTTAATCATTACCACAGTGATGCAGCATAGCAAACCACTTCCAAACTTAATGGCTCCAAACAACAACCACTTATTTATCTCAGTTCTGTGAGTCATAAATGTTGGCTGAGATCAGCTGGACTCTGTACAGCAGCCGTCAGATGTGGGTCAGGTAGCTGCTCTTTGGCTGTTGGCCAGGCTTGTCCCACGCCTGGCCTTGGCTGGGAGAACTAGGTAACTTGGCGCTGCTCCCGTTGGTCTCTCATCCTGAGCAAGCCAGCCAGGCAGAGGCAGGGGTCTCAGAGAGAGAGGATGCCTGCAAGCCACTTCTGGCCATTTCTGTGAACAAGGGCAAGTCACAAGCCCTGTCAAGAGTTAAGGTGTACGGAAATAGACTGCACCTCTTGATAGAAGGAGCTGTGAAGTCACATTGCAAAGGCCTGGATAGATACAGGGAGGAGCGGAGAAATTTTGTTATTTATCTACCACCATTATTAGTTTGATGTTTTCTGGTTCTAGTAAAAATATAATGCTTTATGAAGGTTAAATGTCGTTTTACCTTAGTATAAATAATTTTCTAGTGTTTTTCCAGAAGGTATGAAGACTTGAGGAGAGGGAATGTTCATTGCCATCGCTGGGTTACATTGAAAAACATGGGGATATATAATGCAGAAAATACTGTTTGTTAAGATATAAATTACAGGCTTCCAAGTTTTGTTCTCAATTACCTCTGTTGAGAGATAGTATAAGTTAACAGAGGAACCACTTTCTACTGATGTTACTGGTGATGCATGTATATTCCTTTAAGTTATTATGAAAGCATTATTATATTACTGTGAATAAAGGGCTCTGAAATGAAAGTACGTGAATTGAATTCTCACGCTACTCCTTGTGGAAAACCAAACAAAAGTATTTATGACACTGGATACATTTCTAACCTCTGAGCCTCAGTTTCCTCATCTGTAAAATGGAGATACTAATTGTATCAATCTTATAGAATTGTTTTGGGACTTAAATAAGCGAATGAATGCAATGTTCTTAAGATAGTACCTGGCACTTTGTAGTGCCCAACAATGACAAGCTCTTTTTAAAATTATTATCACTAACACAGTGCCACTGAAGGGAAAGAGTTTGACTTTTCTGTAAATGCAGATATATGTAAAATTCAAAACAAACATTAGGACTTTCAGTAGAGCAGGCCACATTGAAGACACATGTTTACTGCCACTTTCTTCTTTAACAATAAAGAGACATTGGTGTGAAAAAGAAGGCCATTATTTTGGAAACTGAGAAGCCAATGAAAAAGTGAATAACTGGATTCATGTCCAGAGAAAGCTGACGACTTCGATGGAACTGTAGGAAGCCTGGACAGGCAGCTTAGAAATAAGACCCACAGATTCCTTCTGAAGATACAGGAGCATGCATGTCAGAGAATGGATTGTGTACTCTAAGAAGTAAAAGAAACCTTACTGCAAAAACTAGAGATTTATGAGATGTTCAATATCTTGAGACTCTCAGGAATAGCTAAGAGGGGATTGCATTACTGAAAACAGAGAGATTCAGTGAAAAGTCTATGACTGAAAAGTAAGATTCCTGTCTTCCCTCTTCACTTGGATCTGGGAAGAATGCCCAAGGATCACCAAAAGTATAAGGGACCCTCTGATACGGAACAGAAGGAACAGAGATAAAACAAGAGACTCAGAAACAATAGACACAATGCAAGAGGCAAATGTAAACTTCACAAAATTATGTAACTCAGATTTCTCAGTTAGATAACAGAAGATGTCACATTAGGGAAATAGGAAAGCACAGAAGAGGAACATTCAGAGAACAAAATAGTAGCCCTTGGAAATCAAATAGACATAGATCTAGAAATGCAAAGTTTAGTAAGAGGATTAGAAGGTAAAAATCAGGAAATCTCACAGAAAGTAGAACAAACAGATAAAAGACGGAAAGCAGAGAGACCACATAAGGAACTTAGATAATGATTTCAAAAAAGTCTATTTTTAATTAAGCAAGTCCCAGGAAAATAGTGTCAAGAAACAGCAGGGAGAAATGTATCAAAACAGTAACTAAGGAAATTTCTCAAACTGAAGGATATGGGTTCCAGATTGGAAAGGCGCACCAAGTCCTTCAGCACAATGGATGCTTATATTTTAAGTTATGTAGAATGTTATGAGTTTCTAAAACCATCTGAGTATATTTTAATAAAAACAAAATGTTAAAAAGAAACAAAATCACTAGTATGTTGAAAACAAAATAATACAAAAAAATGCTGAAAGACCATACTGCTCTATTGATTTTAGGTATGAGATCAGTGCAAAGTCTTCTGCCTGCAATTAATAAAGTAAAATAGTGGAGAGGCCCTTATAGCCACAGGTTTCAAGTCACGTCAGACTGTACCAGAACATTTGTGAAAAACATGCTTGAATGGGAATGGGTTAAAACCAGGCAAGCAAAAAAGAGTCACTCAACCGGAATCCATAGCCATGGCAGAATCAGGAATATTCTATAAAATGCATCAGATTGTCTTGTAGAATTTGGCAAAATGCTCAGATTTCACAATCTTCAATGTCGTATCTTTAAAGCACAGAAATTGAGAGTCTAATTTGAAGCACAATATGTCTCCATTTGAATCTAGGCACCCTCTCTTACTGGCTGTGTGACCTTGTACAAGTTGATTAAACTCTCTGAGTTTAACGTACAGAGCTATTTTGAAGCGACATCTAAGTCACTTAAATTAGAGTCTAGAATATAGTACATGATGAGTAAATAAAAGCTCATCCTCATTATTTACTTTATATTAATTGGGTTTGATAATTTCCTGGTGTTTTCATATATTCAAACTTTAGATGTCAGTTTCCTCATCTGTAAAATAGAGATCATATTGGTATTTATTTAACCAAGTTATGAGTATTAAAGGAACAAATATAAGTAGTGTTTATAGCACCTAGTAAATGCTAAACAAATAATGTTGATGATAGCAACAACATTACTAATTTTTAATGATTAAGAATCATGTTTTAGGGTATTTTATTTTGTGTCCAGCCTTTTCATTACAGGACAATTAAACATCTTGTCCACCAGTCACCGGTCTCTTTTTCACTGAGCAGTCGGTTACTTGTAGCCTCTTTGGTAACCATGCAGTCTAAGCTCTTTTTAGATAACAGAATATTATGAAAAATATGTCTTTCATACTAATATTTGTTTTCCCTAAAGGGAGCTTATTATTATTATATAAAATATATGACTATAATACATTAATTCTGAAAAATAAAAGTACAAAGCAAAACATATTTAAAAAATATAGCCTCACCACCTGAGTAAAAGCACTGTTTTTGGTGTAATACTTTTAGAAATTTATTCTATTTATTTTTATTTACATGAGAATGAGGAGGTAATGTTTCTTCTAACTCCAAGACCATACTATGTGTATAGTTCCATATTCTAAATATGATTTCTAATGCTTGCCTAGTAGGAGTCATAATTCATTTCTTTTTCTGTTGAGAGTGGTTTAACTTTTTCCCCTCACCTTTGTGTCTTATAATTTTTGATTAAAAGCTAAACAATTTGTGTAGAATAGTGGAAATGGGTCCACCTGTTTTTTGGTAGGTCCTTGATGTAAATGGTTGAGTCCATCAGGTAAGCTGGGGTTGAGTTTTCCTGTTGCTGTAGTTACTTTCAGTGCACCCCAGATTTCAAATTAATCCAGCTGTGGGTGGCTGCTATCTTGTACTTAGTGTGAGGCCTGGAGTGTGGGCAGGTATTTTGCAGGCTCCTGCTCCATCTTCAGTTTACAGTGGTCCCTTCACATCCAAAAAAGCAGTGATCTCTCTCTTTATACTCTTGGTCTTCTCTAAGCAGTGACTTGTTAGATTTCTTGTGAGGTTGAGTATTTTACCAAACTGTTGGTTATTTGCTCCCTTTCTGTTCCTATTGCTTAGTTTATCATTGCTTTTGCTTCCTTGCTTGTTTATTATTAATAAGCACACTTATACAGGTGTAATAGAAAGTTGTTATGATGGCCGGGCGTGGTGGCTCACACCTGTAATCCCAGCACTTTTGGAGGCTGAGGTGGGCGGATCACCTGAGGTCCAGAATTCGAGACCAGCCTGACCAACATGGAGAAACCCCGTCTCTACTAAAAATACAAAATTGGCCAGGTGTGGTGGCACATGCCTGTAATCCTATCTACTCCGGAGGCTGAGGCAGGAGAATGGCTTGAACCTAGGAGGCGGAGGCTGCTGTGAGCCGAGTCGCACCATTGCACTCCAGCCTGGGCAACAAGAACAAAACTCCATCTCAAAAAAAAAGAAAGAAAGAAAGTGAAAGAAAGTTGTTATGAATTTCACCTTCAGAGAAACATGGTTTAAACAAATTAACAAGAAGAGCGTCACATACCGAATTCATCTATAAAATTCTGTATTATGTACACTTATGAGACCTCTCCCTAGACTGCACCCTTGGGTTAGGTACGTGGCATGTCAAATACCAGCCCCCCACTTTCTGCACCATGACTTTTTAGCACTGAGAATCTCTCTGGAGAACCCTAAACCAGAACTGGATTAAAATATGCTGTTTTGTTCTCTCATTCTGATTTAGCTAAACAGACTTCAGACTTCAAGGAAAACTGACACTTGCTGAGTGTCCTTTCTCCTGCCTCCATCTGACTTTGGAATCCACCTCACAATGTTTTCACTCTGTACTAGCTTCCTTCATTCCTAGCATGAGGCTGAGCCAGTTTTAAATAACCCAAACTATATTTTTAATGTCTTTTCTTTCAATGTTGATGGATAATCATGTGAGCTAGAAGCACAGAAATTTCTCATAAGCAACATCCACATGGTGTAACATTTCGAATAGTATATTTGAATACCTTCCATTGCAACGGTTTTCCTCATAGTTCATTCACAATATGAATGGTAAAACTTAGCCTGAGAAAAGTTAAGAAGGCTGAGGAACAACTTTTATCAGAAGAACATTTTCCTAGAAGTGATTATTGTCACTGTTGAGTACTTTCTACCCTCTTTTGAGAAATTATTCTGATTCATTTCTTCACTTTTTACATTTATATTTATATTGCATTTACTTTTCATATGGTACATCATAACATTAACTATAATAGATTCATTTGGATCATATCAAGTATAGGAATACCTATTATGAGAAATTTTTTCTAGCTTTATTGACTAGAAAATATGCACATTCCGGAAATTTCTAAACAAAAGTTAACTTTTTTTTCCCAGTGAATATCATTTTGATAATCTAAATCTTTCCTTTCTAAATTAAGAATCATCTTATAAATATAACAGGAACTGAATAACCTAACACATTCCATGTGGGTGATTTCATATTTCTTTTGCTTTTTTTGCATTAAAATTATTAATGAAATGTTAAGCTAATGCTTTTGCATTCAACTTCTTCAGAGGTTTATTTTTAAATGAGAAGGTGGGAAGAACAGAGTCTGTACATAGCTATCCACCTCTGCAGCAAGGGAGCAGCATGAAACCACAGCTACATAACTATCAAGGGGACTCTTTAAAATCTACAGTCAGTGAAATAATTATGTAACTCAAAATGTGCATGGGAATCTCAAATGTCATGAAAAGTTCCATATCCAAAATGCTTGTATCATACAATTGTTTTCTTATGTCCCCTTAAAAGCTTCATATGACTATAGTCAATATGACAGTTGTAGGGACATAACTAAAGTTCCAAGCAAAACCTCATTGCAAACCCATGAGTGTATGAATTTGAGTGTCGAAGTTCACTACATATTGTCAAGGGACTCCAGGGAAAAGAGTGAGAGAAAATGCTAACTGAGGGGAAAATCTCTCTCTAGAATAATTCTCCTTAAATATTTTATATCTAGAACATTTAGAATAGTGTGAATTCATGTGAAGATTTTAGTTTTTATTGTTAGATTAAGAATTGTATAAGCAGTCCCTTGAAATCACTAATAAAAATGCTATAAATATCAGTTTTGGCAGATTGTTCCCTATACAAAACACATTAAAATAAGTTGTAACTTATGGTATTGCCAAGTTTTATGCTTCTACAGAAGCTGATTCTGTATTTAACTAAAAACAAAAAATAAAAATAAAAACTTTAGGGCTGAGATCAATTTAATAAAGGACCTCAGTCAGGAAACAGCTCCTTCTTAATTTCTCTGCACCAACATGAATTTGATGGAAGTTGATACCAACTTAAGTAGGATTGGCTTCAGGACAAACACGTGGTACTCTTTCTGTTTTGAGAATTACTAATATGGTTATTTTATTTGGAGATTGTTTTCAATAAACTTATATTCAATTGATTTTGTTCAGTTGAAGATATTGGTTCTTCGAAATACCATTTCTGTCACTATGGAGACTGCAGTACTTATCCACAGTGGTAGCTAACTGGCAAAAAAAAAGAATGCTTTTTAATAGGCAGCAAAATGAATCACATTAGTGCGTGTCACAGACTGCACAAAAGGTATATGATTGTCATTCTTCCTTCAAGTGAAGCACCTAGGCTAATGATGCAGCTAAGGCAAGGGGTCTTTTATGTGTTTTTGTTGTGTCTTAGTTTTTGGCTACATGTCCGCAAACTCTTCGTCACCGATGTACTCCTTTAATATGAAGAACAATTATATACAGAAAGGTATGGTCTTTCTCCATAGTCACAGTCAATGCATTGACAATCACTTTGAGTGACCTATTCCTGGCAGACATAAATGAGGTAACTGTCTACAGCCTCACTTAGATCCAGAAGCCCTCTCAGTTAAAATAATAAACATTATGCCTACCATTAGTTGGGGCAGGCACTTTATATATAGTGCTTCGTGCATGTTCATAGGAACTCTTCAAGGTACTATACATATTTCCTCTTTACACGTAAGAAAACGGAGACTCAGGAAGTTCAATAATTTGTTCAACTAAGTGGCAGAGTCGGTGCTGATCTTAGATTACATCCGAGATTCACTCTGTCCTTTCAATATTTGATTAAGGCAACCCCAATGTAATACTTTTTACCTTGTAGAATAACAGAAATAACTACTTTTTGAAAGTATTCTATTTTTCCCCCAGTGTTTGACATTCATCTTTAGTGCTTTTGCTGTTATTTCTTCCAGCTTCTAAATAGATGCATTTGAAAATGTTTTTTTCTCCTCTAACATTTTAACTTTGCAAGAATTGAACAATACTGAAATATGCGATTTTATTTTATTTATTTATTTATAAAGTCTCCCTCTGTCACTCAAGCTGGAGTGCAGTGGTACCATCTTGGCTGACTACAACCTCCACCTCCCAGGTTCAAGCAGTTCTCCTGCCTCAGCCTCCCAAGTAGCTGGGATTGCAGGCGTGCGCCACCACACCAGTCTAATCTTTGTAATTTTAGAAGAGATGGGGTTTCACCATGTTGGCCAGGCTGGTCTTGAACTCCTGACCTCAGGTTATCCACCCACCTTGTCCTCCCAAAGTGCTGGGATTTACAGGCATGAGTCACCATGCCTGTCCCTGAAATATGTGATTTTAGACTACTAGGAAGTCATGTCTTATTATGCTAGCATATTTACATGTATTACCACTTGGTACAGGGTGAATTGTGTTCCCTAAAATTCCTGTGTTGAAGATCCAACCCTCAGTCCTGTAGAATGTAAACTTATTTAGAGACAAAGTCTTTTTATTTTAAAGTAAGTTTTATTGTGCATCTTAAAGTATCCAGCATGATAATACAGAATACATAATAGATGGTAAAGTGGTTACTGTAGTGAAGCAAATTAACATATTCATCATCTCACAGTTACTCATTTATTTTTCATTTGTTTTTGTGGCAAGAGCAAGTCTTTAAAGAGATAAGTAAATTAAAATGAGGCCCTTGGAGTATAGCCCTAAGCCAGTGTGGCTGGTGTCCTTAAAAGAAGAGGAAGAGACCAGGACTGGGTACACACAAAGAAAAGGCCACGTGAGGACACAGAGGAAAGGTGGCCCTCTGCAAGCCCAGGAGAGAGGCCTCAGGAGAAAACAACCCAGGCAGTACCTCGATCTTGGACTTCTGGGCTCCACGACTATGAGAAAGTAAATTTCTGTTGCTTAAGCACCCCAGTCTATGGTATTTTGCTATGACAGCCCCATGAAACTAATAGTCTACATAATATGCTATTTATGTATATTCCTGGTATCCTTTTAGGAAAAAAATGTAAATGGGATCACAGTTCAAAGGAGGTGCTTGGAATCTGTTATCTCTTGATTAAGTCTATCTGATTCCTGAAGAAGTGTGCTGTGTATACTCTATTCTAGAAAAAGAGAGGGAAGGAATCTGAGAACCTTCACACATTTTTAAATGTGAACAGCGCCTTAAGAAAGAAAAATTTCAAACAAAAAACCAAGTGTCCATAAGCACTTTCTTCTTGAAAAATAGATAGATGATTGGTCTGTTAGTTCTTGTTGATGATATAAATAAAAGACAGAATACAGAAGATAGGTGACTTTTAGTCTAGAATGGGGAAAATGCAAATATACTTACGCTGACTTTACTTTCTCTACATCCTTGATACTGCATCTCAGTTCTCCCTTGGTCCTTGTTTCTATCCTAATGGATTTTTTTTTTTTTTCAGTATACTTTCTGCTAGGGATCTTTTATCTTCTGAAGGTAAAGGCAAATTTCTTGATGCTGTCTGAGCTCCATCAGTGAGCCAGAAAGGGTTTACCTTTTGAGTTAAGCCACCGGCACGTTTTGTTTGTTGATGTGTGCGTCGTTCAGTAATGTGGGGAATGGGAATCCTCTCTAGACTGTGGTAGGAGGCAGTAGGCAGGGTGGGGAACTGCGCATCCCACCCAGCGTCTTCCATTCTGCACAGCTGATGTTTACTGCTATTCGACCCATGATCCCCATTATTCTCCTCAAAGACACAATCAGAAAAAGCTTCCAAAAAACCTATGTGTAGTTAGAGGCAAACCACAGGCAAAAATGGAAAGAAGAACCTTTTTATAAAATTTGGGTTCAGGGGCAGGCATGGTAGCTCACGTCTGTAATGGCATCGCTTTGGAAAGCCGAGGCAGGAGGACAGCTTGAGGCTAGGAGTTCAAGTTTATGGTGAGTTATGATCGCACCACTTTTGTACTCCAGCATGCGTGACAGAGCGTGACCCTGTTTCCCCATCTCTAAAAAACAAAAGGATGGGTTCATGATGGCTCCTCCCATTTGTTTCAGGAGATCATCTGTCTCCTAGGTTCCTAGAAGCCTGGAGTAATGATGCACCATTTCCCAGTTCTTCACTTTTCCATATTAACTGTCACAGAGGGGGGAAAGGAGTAGTAGAGGAGGAGAAAATCCCACCGACAACATTCTTAATCTCCTCTTTAAGGCTAGCTCCCATGCTACATCCTTTATAATACAAACTCCATGTCCCCAGCTGGAAGTAATTATTTTCCTCTCCTGGATTCCCATATCCCTCAAAATGCAAACTCTCTCATGGTCCTTGTTACTCTGCTTTGCATTACAATAACCTGTAGTGCCACTTAGTAAGCTATTGTCTTTCAGCTCCAGATCCTTCTGTTCTTCAGTCCTCTGCTTTGTGCTGCTGGCTGGGGCTGCCACTCTGCAAGCCACAGCACATTTATGCCAGCTGCTCCCTGTTAACTGTCTAAATACGGAACAATGGCAGGAGACAGGAAAGCTGGAGGAGACAGGAGAGACTCACTGTTTCCTCTTAGCTTTCTGTTTCTTATAGCAGTGAACTCTAGGCAGTGGAAGTTCATTCCAGTTGCAGGGGTTGAGTCCACTTTGCAGTTTTTCCCAAAATTTGCAGAATTAGCTTCACTATGCCCATGTCAGAGACACAAGCCTAGCAGCACTCTTTCTTCAGAGATCTCACTTCCGATTTCACAGGCCTTTTCCTCCTTCAAACTTGCAAATTTTAACAATTCCATCTTATTTGGTTATTCTCACAATCCTTGACCTGCTTCCGGTAGCTACCAACTCTGTGATAACCTGGTATTCTCTTTTTGCCTTTTCTGTTCTTACATAGCCTAGCTAATAGTTCTTTTTCAGCAAATTGTCCCTGTTAAAATAACAGACGTGATTTCTGTCTCCTTTGAGAAGTGTTCATGTTTTCTTCCCTACTGATCCATGATTTTCTGAATCATACCAAATAATAATGAAAATGATACTATCAGTGTTAAGCAATTGTTACATGCCTTGCTCCATGCCATATCTTTACATGCGGTATCATTTATTCTTCACAACATTCCAAATCATGTTTTATTGGCCCCATTTCACAGGTGAAGTCATTAAGGCTAAAAGTTAAGGATGAAGGGTGATTCTAGAATCAGGATTTTAGTCTGACTCCAAAGCCCAAGCTCTTAAGTATTCCATTAACTTGTCTATTTCATGTTTGCACACTAATTCTCTGCTTCCTGTCCCTATCAGACGCATAGTATACTGCTTTTCTAGAGTAGGCATTCTGGGAATGGTTGCTAAGTAATGAGTATGGTAATTAAATATGCTGGCTAGGCTTATAATGCATTCCTTTGAGAAAATAAACCTTAAACCTATTTGTTGTAAATTACATCTTGTGGTCCAGAAGATATTTACCTTCTGCCAGTAAGAAGCATGTGATACCAGGTTGACAACCCATTCATGTCCTTAGTTGCCTAAATGCTTATCTTTGTAAGCAGGGTTTGAATTGTAGGATCAATAATTCCTCTCTAGATGTAGAGTTGACCTTTGAACAAGTTTGAACTGTGCAGGTCCACTTCAATAAATCTCTCTTGCCTCCTCTCCTACCTTCTTCATCTCTTCTGCCTCTGCCACTCCTGACACAGTAAGACCAACCGCTCCTTGTTCTCTTCCTCCTCAGACTACTCAACGTGAAGGCAGCCAGGATGGAGATTTTCATGATGGTCCACTTCCATTTAGTGAATAGTAAATATATTCATTTGATTTTTCTGCCTGTCTGCGAGTAGAAAGAAGAAAATTTCGTTCACTTAAACTATGTCAACACATGCAAACGATTAGAATATAGTTTTAAATCATATACTACAAAATAACCTATGGAAACATGCAGGTGGCTAGAGTGAAATGTTCACGTTTCATTAGTTGGCCATCTTCAGTATCAATGCTTTCCAGACTTCATTTTGCATATGAATAACCTGAGGACCTCAGGAAACTGCATGTTCTGATTCAGAAATTCTGGTCTGTGGCCTAAGACTCTGCCTTGGCCAAAAGCTCCATATCGTGACTGTTCCGGGAGGAACAATGACAGTATCAGTTATCCATCACTTACTACGTGCCAACTACATTATCTCTAATCTTCACAAGGATCCCATAATTTTATGATTAGTATTCTACCTTTGAAAATAAAGAAACAGACTGGGTGCGGTGGCTTAAGCCTGTAATCCCAGCACTTTGGGACGTCGAGAAGGGCGGCTCACGAGGTCAGGAGATCGAGACCATCCTGGCTAGGATGGTGAAACCCCATCTCTACTAAAAATACAAAAAATGAGCCGGGCGTGGTGGCGGGCGCCTGTAGTCCCAGCTACTCAGGAGGCTGAGGCAGGAGAATGGCTTGAACCCGGAAGGCGGAGTTTGCAGTAAGTGGAGATTGCGCCACTGCACTCCAGCATGGGCGATACGGCAAGACTCTGTCTCAAACAAACAAACAAAAATAATAAATAAAAAATAAGGAAAATAAAGAAATAAAGACGGGGAACAAGTTTAGTAACTTGTTCACATAGTCACACAGCCGGAAAGTGATAGAATGGGAATTCAAACCGTTGTCTCCTGACTTCACATTTTTGCTCTGTGCTCATCAACAGTGCAGCACCGCAACCAGCAAAGTGGTAAAAATAGGATGAGACTTATATCAGTAGGTTAGTGCTGTAGGACATCAGAGTACTTACTTTTGGCAAATTCTTTGGTATTTTGAAGTCAAGTGGTTTTAAAGGTTTTGTGAAATTCATTATTTAAATTTTAAACTCATTTATAACTTGTCTAAAAATTTCACAACAATTTCAGTAGGGTTACATAGTTCAGGGTATTGGTTCTAATTGAGCAATTTATTAGAATAAAACTGTGATGTAGTTAAAGGGTGTGTGTGTGTGTGTGTGTGTATGTACTTTTTTCCTGTCAAACTAGGAAAAAATATAGTTGATTGGGAACTGGATTGAGCATTAGTGTGCCATGCTAATTAAAGGCTAAATCCATATTAACACCAGTGACTTTTAACTGCTCTGTCAGTTATGGTCTACAGGCTGAAGCCAGATTAATAAAAAAGAAATTTCACCAGCAGCCCCAAAAGATTTTACCTATAGATGTAGATAATAAGTGTTGCCATGGATACGGTATAATTATATTACCTAAATAGAATCTAAGGGAATTAGAAAACAAGAGACAAAGAAATAAGCTTAATTATTCATTTTTTGAAAAATCTCTACAGGCAATTTAACAGTAAAGTAGGGTGACTAAGGAACACATACATTTCATGCCCATATGCCACAGAAATAACTAATTAGGCACAATGTGCCAGTACTAATTATAGAAATGATTGCTGGAAGAAGGAAGGCTGAATATAGAGTATCTGGCAACTTGATGGTCCTCTTGCTATGTAGAGTGTGCTGAATGTTGCAAGTGGCTGATTGGTTGTTTTCTTTTCTGCATAAGAATTGGATTGTAACTGGTTTAATTTTTTTTGGATAACTTCCTGATTACTGAAGAGGATGCTGAGGCAAAGAAAGCAAAGTAAGCCTCTGGGGATGAAGAAAAGAGGAAAAAATATGACTTGGTAGTTCTTATTCAAGAGCAATGCTCCTGTGTATTTTCTTTGCTCAGATGATAGAACCCTCAACCCCAGGAGAAGAGAGTGGTATGAACATTGTGGTCAAAAGTTACACATGAGCTGGATGCAGTGGCTCATGCCTGTAATGCTGCCACTTTGGAAGGCTGAGGTAGGAGGGTCATTTGAGCCCAGGAGTTTGAGAGCAGCCTGGGCAACATAGTGAGACCCTGTCTCTTAAAAAAAAAAAAAAATTAAAAAAAGTTACTCATGGCTTTAATGTAAGTTCTACCCCCCAACTTACCTGTCCTCAAATATCTTCAAAACATTGCCAAATATTCCAGAAGGAATAATTTTAAGTTAATGAGCTGATGTCATTGAAGACTAAGGTTATCAAAATAAGTTGTTCTTACACATTAGCCTGAATTGAATTAAACCACATTCCCAAAACCTACGTGAGAGAGAAGAAACTATTGTTAGTAGAGGGGTGTGTGGTAGGCAGGACTCTGAGATGGGCCCAAGATTTCCTCTCCCTGGTGTACATACCCTGCCTACTCCCCAAGCCTGTGAGTATGATGGATTTTACTTCAATGTTTACATTTTGTTATATGACATTGTTGACCTTAAGTTAGAGAGACTTAGTCCCCAGTGGATCTGAACTTACTAAAAGAGCCCTTCAAATCTGGGACTAGAGGTTGAAGATGAAGAAATTTGGAGATTCCATGCATGAGAATGGCCTGAAAATGGACGAGGCTGAATGACAAGGACTTGGGTGACTTTTAAGAGCTGAGTAGCTCCTGGCCGACACCTAGCCAGGCGAGGGACCTCAGTTTGACAACCACAAGGGTCTCAGTTCTGCCAACAACAAGAATGAACTCAGAAACAGAGTTTTCTCTAGGGCTTCCAGATGAGCGTTTAGCCTGGCCTCACCTGGATTTCAACCCTGTGATCCCTGAGAGGTTTCAGAGTATATAACTATGCTGTGCTGGACTTCTGATCTACAGAACTGTGAACTGAAAAAGTTGATGTTGTTTTAAAGCACTGAGTTTGTAGCAGTTTTTTACATAGCAATAGAAGATTAGTACAGGAGTGTGGAGATGAAGGGGCCAGAGAAGACCTTTGAGTTGCAGATCAGGAGAGAACCTGTGGACTGAGGGGGTGAGTGGGAGGTGGCTGGAGGACAGCACGAGCATGGACAGTGAAGGTGAAGGCTCTCAGGTGGTCAGAGAGCTCTGGAACAGAGATGAAGGATTCATGAGCTCTGAGCCCCTTTGGACTCTTCCCTCTGTCATTCCCCATACTCAGTCAGCCCATGAGGCATACTACGTCCACTGTCACAGGGCTTTCTCCGTCCAGTTCCTTGTGTTAATCCCCTGATATCTCCTTTTTTGAATTTGACCCATAAGTTGGGTTCTAGTTCTGATTTACGTTACGAGTTGGCTAAATGTGGTTGAATTACTATCCCAATCTAGAGCTCAGTTTTTCTTTTTTAATTTTTAAAATAAATGGATCGACTAGTAGGGATTTTGATATGGTTAGTTCTGTGTCCCCACCCAAATCTCATCTTAATTGCAGTCCCCATATGTCAAGGGAGAGACCTTGGACCACAGAGACAGTTTTCCCCACGTTGTTTCGTGATAGTGAGTGAGTTTGCAGAAGATCTGGTGATTTAAAAGTGGTACTTACCCTTGCATTCTCTCTGTTCTGCTGCATTGAGAAGAAAGTGCCGGCTTCCCTTTTGTCTTCCACCATGATTGTAAGTTTCCTGAGGCCTCCCCAGCCATGTAGAACTGAGTCAATTAAACCTCATTCTTTTATAAATCACTCAGTCTCAGGTAGTTCTTTATAGCAGTATGAAAATTGAGTAATAGAGATTTATTGGGTCTTTTCTATCAATAACATTTTAAAATCAGAGACTACCATCACTGCTCTGGACTTGTCTTCCTATCTCTAGTTTCTCTTTCAATTGATTGTATAAATCTGATCTCATTATTCTTTTCCCCAAACCTTTAAAGTTTAAACTCCTTAGGATGTAGAGGTGAAGAGGGAAATCTTCCCCCTGCCTTCTGAAGGCTCACTGGAAATAAACTGGCAATAGGCAGACTAATAGGAGGATAAAGCATACAAATTCATTTAACGTGCATAAGCATGATGGGGTGGGGTCACAGGAAAACGATAACCCAATCACACAATGAGGTTCACATGCTTATATATCTTTCTTCATAGGCAAAGGGGAGATCAGGAAAATGTGGCAATTTTGACGGGTAATAAAGAATTTTTAGGGAAATTGAATGACCCAGGAGACAGAAATTAGCTTGTAAATGATTCTCTTTGTAAATTAAACAGTCCAGAGAACAAACGATAGTTCAGGACAAAGTGTGCCTGAGCCTTAGATATAGGGCTTAATTTTCCATCTCTTTTCTGTGATACTAGATTTAATCTTCTCTGGTTAATGAAATTTCAGGGAAAGAATTCAAGGCAATACCGTTCCTCTTTGGCAAGTCCAGTTTCTAGGTAGATAAGAGAACTTCAGGAACAGCCTCATCCTGTGCTTTGAGAGAGATAAAGGGTTGAGAGGCAGGAGGTGGAGGAAGGTCAGAGAGACTTTGAGCTTGCCTCTATAGTTCAGTATGTCAAAGTGCCATATTTGGGGGTATCAATTTGTGGGCCCCAATAATATTATTCAAAAATCTTTCATGAACTGGCATCAAATGTCATTTTAGTATCATACACCACTATTCATCCTCAAAGCACTTAAAATTCTAAGCACTTAGGATATTTCATTATTCTCAGATATAATTCCAGGTTTCCTCATGCTTCACTCATGTTTCCTTTGAAATGAAATATTCCTTTATCTGAGTCTGGTGACTGAGTTCAACTAATTCATTAAGATCTAGGTCAAACAATACCTCTTCCAAGAAGTATTTCCTATTCCCTTTAACTAAGTACAATAGCCACCTTCTCTGAACACTCATTTGACTTTGTAATTATTTTTTGTAGCTTTCATGCTTTATTAGAGTATTTAATGGTAAATATATCTGATATATGTATGTGTTTATATATAATGCACATGTACACCTTTATATCTGTTCATCTCTAATTGATTATAAACTCCTTGAGGACTAGAAACTTACTTATTTGCTGAATCTCTGTATTTTCAACAGCATTTGGTGACAGGGCTTAGCTCAGCCAAGCATTGGATAAAATGAGAAATACTAATCATTTGCACCTGTGTTGCATCTGGCCTAATATTCTGCTGTTATAGTGAACTTAAAGGACATTTTGTAAATGATCTTTTGATCTATTTGATATTTACCTTTGAGATTAGAGGTTTGCCCAAATAGCTTGGATTTCTCTTCTGTAATACTTATATGACTGTGTATATATGTATCTATATATGTATACAGACACACAGACACATGTTATTTATTTTTTAATTTTTTATTTTCTTTGAGATGGAGTCTCACTCTGTTGCCAGGCTGGAGTGCAGTGGCACAATCTCAGCTCACTGCAACCTCTGCCTCCTGAGTTCAAGAGATTTTCCTGCCTCAGCCTCCCAAGTAGCTGGGACTACAGGTGTGCACCACCATGCCCAGCTAATTTTTGTATTTTCAGTAGATACAGGGTTTCATTATGTTGGCCAGGATGGTCTCGATCTCTTGACCTTGTGCTGTGCCCGCCTCAGCCTCCCAAAGTGCTGGGATCACAGGCGTGAGCCACCGCGCCCGACATATATATGTTATTAATGCATCATTTGGAATTCAGCTTCTGCAATTTTTGGATATTTTAGATAACAGAAATCTTTGGCTTAATTCCCAGTATGCAAAGATAGACTCCATTTTATGTATTTTAAATTTACTTCTTTCCAACTTTCCCAGCATCCTCCTTCTATCACAAACTTCATGACATATAAATTTAAATTACATCTCTCTACTTCCATGACTGCACACTTGAGGATAGACCTTCTCAGTCTTTACTCATGGGGTAATCCTTCTTTCCACTTGATCATTTCATTTTCCTTTTTGTGATACGTTTCTAGTGCCATCTATAGCTTACTTGAAGGTTGACACAAGTGTGAAGTTTTTCAAATACCCATCCATGATTATAAAACTGCCCTGTTGTCAGAGCTCAGCAAAATCATTGAATAAATGCCTGTTGAACATCCTATAAAAAAATTGTGTGATATTGAACAGGCATTTCAAAGAGAAACAAAAATGTCCAGTTTTCAAGAGACCCAGTTAGTTCATCAATAACTCCTCCATGTGACACACCAATAAACAGCCTGAAAGCTGGCAACTCAGCTGTCTGTAGTGCATGCCAAGGAAACAGATGGTAGTAATGCAAGAAGAATGGTTTCCATCACTTGGCTTTAGGTTCTTTTGAGTACGCACCAAAATGGAGAAGAAATCGACAGGCACCAGGGTGCCTAAAGCAACCTTTATCACCACACTTGTCAGCTACAATATTTTAAACACATATTCATTAAAAACCCTTTGGACTCACTCTACTTTCTCCCAGGATCTCAAAGGACTTACATAGAAAGAATTGCTCAAGTGATAGATGGGAAAACTAAGATCTTGAATGAAAGATGATTGAAGGTGACTGGCTCTCAATCAAATGTTGAATCATTTCCAAAATCAGCCCCCAGAAGCTGAGCTTTCCATGTCGTTCTTTTATTCTAATATGTTCACAGAAACAGCCACACCACCACACTGATGCAGTTACATCATGTATTCCCAGTTGTACTTGTTGTAGCAATTCCCTTTGTCTTTTGTTTTGTTTTTAAAGAAAGGAACCATGCAAAAAAGTAAAGCAGTAGAGCTAGCAGATGTTAAGAGAGGGAGGCTTGTTCTTTAGGATTTAAGAGTCTGTCTGTGATTACTTCTAAACTATTTCAATGCATCTGAGTCAGTCAGTTATTAGCTCAGCTAGCTGAGTTGCAGAAGGAAGCAGGTGGTATTGCGAGAAGAATACACAGTAAAATGCTTTCCTGCAACACCAGAGTTTCCTGCACCTTAATACCTCCTATGTCAGATATATTGTATGTCCAAAATTGACCCTGAGCCATATAACTGGAAAACTGAGGTTAAAGTCATTTCTAATTTGCTTAGTTTTGTATCCTAAGGTTCATAATCTGTTACAACCATAGTAATAATAGAAATAACAGGGATAAATTATTGCTATTAATTTGGGAATAATTTTAAATGAGGAAGGAGGAATGAGTGGGTGAGGTAGTTTTGTTTCCTAGCTCACTCTTTTCTGTAACATTTGACACTGAGGCTGGGCCTCTGCAAACTACTTCGCAGACACCCTTGCTAGCTGACTTTGGGTTAAGTTATGCCAATAGAAGACACTATTGGAGGAGATTAGAAGGTAGAAAGAGTGGAGAATTAAGTTCCTTCCCATTTTTCCTGTTCCCATCAGTGTCACTCCAGCAATGACCATTGACTTGGCAGCCACTTGGCTTCAGCCTTTCCAGAATCAGCCTTATTTCTCCCCTGAAAAGCACTAATACAACCTGGAAGTGATCTCTCATTATGGTCTGAGCGTCAGCAACATGAAGCTGAGTTCTTGAGACCCTCCACTCTTTCTTGTTCCCCCAGCTGTCTTTAACCCCATAACCCCAATTTACAATAGGAAATAGCTGCATCCCTGCATCAACTCTGACTGAAAGAGTGGCAAAAAGACAAATTAACTTGAACAGGAATGCTCAGGAAAGTTCAACAGGCAGATTTTGGCTCAGCATAAGGGAGTACTGACTTGCTAACTGTAAGGGTTGTCCCTTAATGAGTGGAAAGAGCTCTCTGTGGATGGAAGCAGTCAGCAGGAGCTAGATGACTTGTCAGAAGTGCTATAGCAAAAACAATGAGATATATGTTTCCTAGGAGGCTGCCAAAGGTTTAGAATATTGGTTATATATATATGGTTAGATTGGTGATATATATGGTAAGATTAACATGCATGAAATTAATATGTTGATGGGGAGTAGAAATTGGTACAGCATTCCTGAAGGGGAATATGACAATTATTATTCAGTTACTATTTCATTCTGGAAAAGAATACAGAAAATAAGTGTAATATGACTTTAAAAATAAAATTATCAGAAAAAAATTCTAAGGATGTATGTATTGTTGACAAAAAGAGTCCATCTCTGTGAAATATTTGAAAAGACTTACTCTGAGCCAAATATGAGTGACCACAGCCCCTGACACAGCCCCCAGGAGGTCCAAAGAACGTGTGCCCAAGGTGGTCGGGGTATATCTTGGTTTTATATATTTTAGGGAGGCATGAGATATTAATCAAATACATTTATGAAATACATTGGTTTGGGTGGCCAGGCGCAACCCCCCGCCTTGAGTTGTTCCGCCTTTCTGAACCAAACCAATCTATTTCTTTTCTTTTTTTTTTTTTTTTTACATGGAGTCTCACTCTGTTGCCCAGGCTGGAGTGCAGTGGCCGGATCTCAGTTCACTGCAAGCTCCGCCTTCCAGGTTCAGCCATTCTCCTGCCTCAGCCTCCCCAGTAGCAGGGACTACAGGCGCCCACCACCACGCCCAGCTAATTTATTGCACTTTTAGTAGAGATGGGCTTTCACCGTGTTAGCCAAGATGGTCTCAGTCTCCTGACCTCGTGATCCACCCTTCTCAGCCTCCCAAAGTGCTGGAATTACAAGCGTGAACCACCGCGCCTGGCAGAAGATAACTTTTTGAGGAATTACTGTAACCCTGGTGAGTTCTTCCTGACCACGCACAAAGACGAGTGCACTGCAGTAGGGACAGAATTTGATGGACACGGGTGGGCCACTCCATACAGGACACCGCGTTGTTACTCAAATAGACCTCATTTAAGGCTCCTACTAAGGGGTTTTTCAAAGGTAATTCGGGGGAATGGGTGGGATGGCTGTGCAATGGGTGCTTGCTGCTGATTGGTTGGGTTGGAGATGAAATCCTAGGGAATTGAAACTGAGCTCTTGTGCTGAGTTGCTTCTGGGTGGGTCCAGATGAAGCCATGGGTGTCAGACATGCAAAATACCTGAAAAGATACATCAAAAGGCCAATCTATAATAGTGTTGTTATCTGCAGGACTAATTGAGGAAGTTGCATGTTTTGTGCCTAGTCTACACCTTAGTGTAATTTAGGCTCCTCACCTCCCCATAGGCTGGTGGTCTCTCATTAGGTTTACTAAGGTAGTTGAGTTTTGGGGAAAGGCTAGTATTATTTAAACTAAGTTAAATGTCTTCCAAGTTAGCTTGCCGACTTGAAGGCCAGAGGGAGCTAGCCTACGTCAGGTCTCCCTAACTGCCATAATTTTCTCACTGATAATTATGTCAGTGAGAAATTGCAAAGACAATTTCATTATCACTTGCCAAACATTATCCCAAGCCCTTTATGCATATCAATTTTTTTAATCTTCGTAATCATTCCATGAGAGAGATATTATCCCTATTTTCTAATGAGAAAACTGAGGCATAGAGAGGTTAAGTGTCTTACCCAAGATATTAAGGGGCAGAGCCTAGATTTTAATCCAGCGAATCTGGCTCCAAAGTCCACATTTTAACCATTTGGTAATAAATGAAAGTATGCCCACATTATAACTTTCAGTGAAAAAGACATATTATCTAACTGTGTGCAGAGATTTTCATTCTAAAAATATAAATACATCTTTAGATTTGCATACACATACGATAAAGTGAGTATAGTGCATATTTCTTCTTTGTATTCCCTGCATTTCCTCCTTTACTTGGAAACAGCCCCTGTGCCTTGTGGAGCCAACGTTCCATCCTTCACTTTGCCTGACAACTCTACACAAGGATTTCAGTCAGAGCCCCTGGCTGGGATTCTTGACCCACTGGGTGCAGGAGTGAGTACAGATAAGTCTCACCTGTCTAGGACCATCACCTACCTTCCTAGCTTGCGCTAATTTATCCAGGGAAGATCGTGCAGCTCACAGTGGCCAAACTCTCTCTCCCAGAAACTGAAACCAAAAGCCATTCCCCGAAGCCTGGACATTGTTGGAACTGAGCCACAGTAAAGACAGCTGAACCCTGGAGAGTCTGTATTTTCTGGTTATCAGATTTAAGCAGTGTTGAACCAGTGCTTCCCTGAAGCCTGGCAGCTCAGCATTTCCTTTGATTATCTGAATAATTCCAACAACAGTCAATGAAATTTTGGGATTTGTTTACATAAGCAAGGATTGTTGCTGCTGCTTCCAAAAAAACGAAAAAAGAGAGAGAACTTTATCTGATCTTGTCTGGAAGGATGCAAAATGTTAACAGTGAATGAAGGAATTTTGCATAATTTTTGTCTTTTTTATATATGACAAATACACAAAAGTGAGGTTAAAAATGCCTAAGTTGATTCTGCTTCCTATTTATTTATATAAAGTTCTCTGGGATCTAATTGTAGTTAATAGAGCCTAGAGCACACATAGGCTGGACTCGAGTAAAGTAGACTTACAAGACTTTGGCTGATGATAAACACAAGTCATGGAAATGCCTCAGAGTGAGATTAAAATTCAGAAAGTTTCAGACCAGAGGGTAGAACAGACAGTTGAGAGTGGAGGTGGATGTGGGAAGGGAACTCATGACAAACCATATTTCAAAATCTCGGTATTATCTTTTAAGCTATGACTGATGTCATAAGCACTCATGGAACTTTGTGGTTTACCTACCTGAACACATTATTAAAACCAATTAGCTTTCATGATTTGTGTTACAGACAAAGAGCATTTGCCATACTTTGCCTGTGTTGGAACAAACATGCTAGGGCATCAAGGTTTTAATCTTGCATACCAACAAAATAGGCAGGCTGATGATGTAAATGAGTTATGAATAAAAGAAGTGTTTGTGAATGGAAATTAACAAACAGAAATATATATTCAGTCATTTCTAAGCAATGGCCTTTTTGATTTACTGCCTATTTAGTTAGATATTCAGCAAATCTTATAATTCATTCACAGCCTTTAATTATTTGAAGTTTCTCCAGACCTCTTGAATTAATTCCACAAATGGCTATTCGGTGCTCACTATCAGTCATGGTACTAGGGAGTAGAGATGCTGAGTCACCTAAGACTCAGCCTCTATCCTCAGTACCTTCACACTGGAATGGGGAGATATGGGAGACAAATTTCATTACATACCAAAACTTTTAAATGTCCAAACATAAGACTGTACAACAGTCATAATTACACTGATTTAAATGAAAAAACTATGCTCTGTGCCTACTGCTTACACTTCACAACACTCTTTAATAGCAGATGCTATTATTACCATCCTCATTTTACTGGTAAGGAAATTGAACACAGAGAGTTAAGTAACTTGCTAAGTTTACAACATTGAAACACTGTGGACTCAGGATTACACACACACACACACACACGTCTGTAGCTTTGAACCACTGCATATAATTTTTGCCAATCTGTACTTCAGTGAGGGAAGATTAACTCTATCTGAAGGGATAGAAAGTCAGGATCTATCATGGATAGAATGATTGTATCTCCCCATATTCATAAGTTGAAACCCTAACCCAAATGTGATTGTATTTGTAGATGGGCTCTTCGGGAGGTAATGTGGTTTAGATGAGGTCATGAGGAAGGCGCCCTCATAATGGGACTAGTGCCTTTGGAATAGAAACTCCTGGCAGTGCACTCTCTGTCTCTCTCTCACCAGCGTGCGCTTGGGAAAGGCCATGTGAGCACACAGCAAGAAGGTGGCTACCTGCAAGTCAGGAAAAGAGCCCTCACCAGAACCAGACCATGCCGATACCCTGTTCTCAGAGTTCCAACCTCCAGAAATGTGATGAATAAATGTTTGTTGCTTAAGCCACTGAGTCTGCAGTATTTTGCTATAACAGCCCTAGCAAACAAGGACAGAATCACATTATAAAAAGAGACACGAAGGCACACACATTCTTTCTCTGTCATGGAGCCCTTATCTCTTGTCACTGGTCATTTCTCTAGGATGCAGGAGGTTTACAGGGAATGCCCTTGTGATCATAACCTACAGGGCAGCTCGAGAAGCAGGGCTGGACGGAGATCCAGTTGCACTAAAGGCCTCATTTGATCCTCTCCAGAGCTCTACAGCTGGGGTGGTCCTCCAAATAAGGTGAGAAGAGGGCAACTTTACACCTCTGTATAGGCCACTCCTTGAATGGCAGCTTTCTACACAAGGGGCTGTGACCTTAAAGGAGGCATCTCTAATCCAGGGTAGGTGTCAGAGAGGGTCCCAGCTGAGGGCTGTGTCTGTGCACACGGGCAACTATAGAGATTTGTGGGCTCCTATCCTGGAAAGGATCTGGGTGGGACACCACAGCATTCCCTCAATCTTTCTACTCTGTCTCCTGGGCTCCAAGGTTTCTATGGTTTAAGATCCAAATACAACTTCAAGTGGCATTCGTGTGCACTTTTGAATGATAGGAACATTTAAGTTCTGGAGTAAAATCTAAAATAACTTCACTCTGTGTTTAAAGACTCACAGACACTAATGTGGATTTAAATCTCACATTTGCACCACTGCTCTCTCAACGTCAACGTTAAGGCAGCAAAATAAGATTGTATTGTCTGTATAATTTTGCATTAGCTGATGATCACTATAAGTAAGATGAATCTGGAACTTCCAAAATTCTGGCAAGATTTGTGTCTAGAAACTCAAGGCAGGATTTTCAGGACTTTATATAATAAATGGTGAATAAATGTTGCCAATGTTCATTCACTTCTACTACTGTACAAATCAGGTCTCTGCCTTTTAGCTTTTTAATACTTTTTAATACTGTGATGTATCTTCCTGACATTGGGAGAAGCATTCTTCTGCCAGCTTTTCTGACATCATTGTAATGAATGTTGGTGATACTTGGAGCAGGTTAACCCCTTCTTTTTTGGAAGGGAATTGTTCAAAACACAGCTATGTCACTTATGAATGTGGTATACTTATCTTAGATGCTAAATTAGGATTGAAATTCTAGATCCTTCTCTCAAGAGAAATGTATTTGGAAAAAAACACCAAATAACAATACAAAAATAAAATAACAATATATTTTGATAACTTTATAGTAATAATGAAGCTTGAAATGAAGGCATCATGGAAGCAGGCCTGCGGAATATTCAAGAGTGTCCCTGCAGAATCACTGCACCCATGTGGCATCATCACAGGGCCATAGGAGGGGCAAGTCGTGTGCATGAGCCAGTTGAGCACCAGGAGGTAGTCTGGGACTCACCCACACTGCATACCCATGCAAATCTCCTGTAAGGGTTTAACGGATCTCTTGCTAGGGAGAAGGAGAGGGGTGTTGGGACAGAAAAGCGTTTTTCATCAGGGTTCAAGCTCCCATTTGGTAGTCCTGGTCATTATGGCATAGTGTCTGATAATAGAGACAGTCAGGCTTGTTTCTGCTTACAATTGGCCTGACTCACTAAATCAAAATGTGCAGATTCTGGAGAGAAATAAGAAACATCCCAATCTACTAATTTAAAATGGGAAACATAACTACCAGATAGATTAGAAAACTGAGTTAACATACCCCTGCAGGCGTCCCTTATAGGCATATATCCCCTTGTAACCTAACACTGGTGTAATTAGTGAGCTGACATTAACATCCAGCCTGATACCCAGGACTCCCTTAGGTTTATACCTAACAATGAGTCCTGGAATCTGTGTCAGCCATTCAGTGTTGTGACGCTGAAGGCACAAAGACCAGTTCTTGCTGTTTGACTCACCCTGCGTAATCACCATTCCAAAGACCCCTCTTTTATCCAAATTTAAAAAAAAATAGGTTACGATGCAATTGATATAGTATTCCCTCTTTTTACATTCCAAAATGTTTTTCTAAAGCTATACCAACAAAACAAAAGACACAACAACAAAAAGTAAGTAATCAATAAAAATAGGTAATTCACAATATAGTGGACTGTATTTAATGATTGTTTCTTTGCCAGGAGAATAATAAACGATGTGACCACAGTTGTAGAAAGAAATTTATTTTTTGATGTTTCTTTGTAATATAAAATGAAAGGTGGCTAAAGAATCTAAAATGTTTATTTGGGTGTCTCCAAACAGTAAAAGAAACTATGAAAGAGTGTGATTATGCAATAACTTCACAGTGATAATCGTGGTAATTAGTAGAAATTTGTCTTAAAACAGGATAGGTAATGTCAGCTTCTAGCTGTATTGTGGTGTTATGACATATATATGCACATAACAGAGAATGTGGGAGTTATGAGCCAGGAATCATATATACATATATATATGATTATATATATATATACACACACACACACATATGTGATTTTATATATATACACACACACATACATATATATATATGATTATACACACACACACATGCTCCAAGGCAGGACTCTCCTCTTCCCTCACCTTTCTACTGTGGGTCATAAGACCCTCCCCAGAGAGGGTTCCACCCTATACCCTGGGGGAAGGAACGCTGCTGCCATGAAGCTTCCATAAAAACTCAAGAGGACTGGGTTGGAGAGCTTCAGGACAGCTGAATACATGTAGGTTCCTGGAGGGTGGTGCTCAGGGAGAGCATGGAAGCTCCGCGCCCCTTCCCCCATACCTCGCCCTACGCCTCTCTTCATTTGTATCCTTGGTAATATCCTTTATAATAAACTGGTACATGTGTTTCTCTGTGTTCTGTGAGCCACTCCAGCAAACTAATCAAATCCAAAGAGGGGTTCATGAGTACCCCAACTGGAAGTCAGTTGGTCGGAAGCTCTGGAGGCCCAGACTTGAGATGGCGTCTGGGTCTTGGGAAGTGTTGCAGACTGAGACTTCAGCCTTGGGATCTGATTCTATTTCCAGGTAGACCCTGTTGGAGTTGAATCGGAGGTCACCAGCTGGCGTCTGCTGCAAGTGAACTGGCTGTTCACTTGGTGGTAGAGATGTTACTGGAGCGGGGTCCAGATTCAGACCCCAAGAGAGGATTCTTGGATTTTGCACAAGAAAGAATTCAGGGCAAGTCATAAAGTGAAAACAAGTTATGAAGAAAGTAAAGAAATAAAAGAATGGCTACTCCATAGGCCAAGCAGTCCCAAAGGCAGCTGGTTACCCATTTTTATGGTTATTTTTTATTATATGCTAAACAAGAAGTAGATTATCCATGCCTCCCCTTTTTAGAGCGCATAGGGTAACTTCCTGACATTGCCGTGGCATTTGTAAACTGTCATGGTGCTGGCAGGAGCGTAGCAGTGAGGACAACCAGAGGTCACTCTTGTCACCATCTTGATTTTGCTGGGTTTTACCTGACTTCTTTACTGCAACCTGTTTTGTCAGCAAGATCTTTAACCTGTATCTTCTGCCAACCTACTGTCTCATCCTGTGACTTACAACGCCGTAACCTCCTGGGAATGGAGCCCAACAGGTCTCAGGCTTATTTTACCCAGCCCCTATTCAAGATGGAGTTGCTCTGGTTCAGATGGCTCTGACAGAGATATCCACAATGTATGTTTGGTCACAGAAGTCTGTGTTGCTGACTGTTGTGGTGTGAGAACAGAGGAAAAACACTGTTTGAGAGAGTTTCCTAAAACATGTGAAGACTCATGAGATGCCTGGCTCAGGGAGCATTCAGAGTTTGTCTTCATGGCTTTACCATATTAACTAATATTTTTTCTCAGAACACTCCATGTCTTCCCCATTATCATTATTTTAACATTAGAGTCAGGCTTCTTATCAACACATTTCTAACTTTGATTTTGGTTTCCCTTAGTGGTCACTTCAAATGAAATCAGGGATAAATGCTTAGGTCTAGCAAGTAGGGCTTTAAGCCAGTGAGTCTCTCTTACTGCTAGGCTCTCAGTTAATCTGCATGTGTTGTCTCTGTCTCTATATTTCAACTGCATCTTTTCATTTTTTATGGAAAAAAAAGTTGCCTTGTGACAAAAGCCACAATAGAGTCAAGCCCTAAGAAAATATCATGAGTTCAATCATGGAAGAAGGACTGGTAACTTGCAAAGTGGGTCACAGAAGGAAGAAGAGGTTATTCTACTTGTTGATCAAAGTCTGGGGGCCCTCCTTTTTAATATTAGCATTTGCAGGAAGACTAAATACAGCAAATGAGGAAAAAGTTGAAATATATAGAAAAGGGAGACATGCCATAATTTTATGAGTCTTAATTTCTTCTTGGCGCTTATGTATATGTAATTTCCCAATATTCTGTATTAAATATATATCATCTTTGCAGTTAAAATGACTTTGAATTTCAAGACAAAATTGAAAGTAGGAAATGCTATGAAGTCATAAGCTGAGACTAACAAGGAAAATATCTCACTTTTACAAAACTGGAGAGATCAGAATCACTATCCTATCTATAAGCAGGTAGGAAGAAAAGACCGCTAGGCTTTGTTTATTTCATCTTATACTCACAATTCACAGTGCCTAGCCACGTGGCAGGCTCACGTTATGTATTTGTCAAATGTCTTAATGGGTGACTCATTAATGGGTAACTTAATGAACACATTGAGGAGGAGGATATTGCTCCAAGCTGCAATCGGTAGCACTGGAATTTTTAGTACTGGATAGAAATACCTTTGCTCAAATTGTCCTCCTGGGGTCTGGACATTTCTGGAATGTCCACATTTGCCCATCTCCTTGACTCTGTTGGAGGCATAGAGTATTCCTGTGGGTCGGCAGGTGAGCTGCCCTGTGAATGAGGCACGCTGACTAAAGTGCTGATTTGGTATACATCTTTCACCACAGGGATGCCAGAAATATCACAGGAACAGAATGGCAAGTTCTGCCTGTTGCCAAATTTATTTTGTATTTTCTGCCTGTTAAAAATGAAAATGCATGCAAGCAAGAGCACTCACTCTTCTGACAGGAAGTGATTAGGAAGGAAGAGGCTTGTATCTGGGAATAAAATTTTTAAACATCCTAAAGAATGCCATGAAATATGCAAATTTTAGCATCATCCTTAGGCCCTGGCAAAAGGGGTTCCTGCCTTGCACTCTGGCTGTAGGAGACCCTGCTCTGGCTCTTTACTGGCTACAACTCTTCCTATGGGATGAGAAGTCTGTAGAGCCATGGGTTGTTTTCCCCAGCAGTCTTTGCTCCCTCCCTTCGAGACCACACCATGGTGTCTCCTGCCCAGACAGCCCAAGATCACTTACAGGGCCTGTGCAGTACCTCCCTGGGAACCATTCTCTTAAGGGTAGGCTACGCTGTGGGTGTTCATGCCCGGGTTTGAGTGGCTACCAAGGGTAGCTGTTTGCAGTGGTAAGACAGAGTGGAAACCAGTTCGGGTGTCCACATCTGCTGTGAGGCCCCTGGTGCTGTAGGAGACCATGTGCAATGGAGCAGGTGTTGGCTATCGCCAGGGCAGGAAGAGCTGTGTGGCTGTCTGTTGCAGGCTTTCCTTACTGTGCCATATTCCTGAGTGGGCCCCCAGCGACTCTTGGAATTTAGGACATGGCCTCCCAGGTCATTATGAAGGCATTATTTTTCATAGTAAGAGGATAGAACAAATTTTAATAGTTGTATAGTTTGATTTATATCTTTTAAATATTTAGATATGTAGGATGAAAGTTTCTGTGTACTCTTCTCCCAGATCTGGCAAACAGTACCAAGACTGGAAACATAAATCCAAATACTATATATATTTGAAGATATTTTACCATTTCTTCTTTCCTCTTCAGGAAAGGTGTTTGGGTAGTAAAAACATACATTAGGGCATGGGGTTCCTTATTTGCTTTAGAAAGAAGAAATGAATTTGACATGTTTCAATTTTAAAAGGAGCAAAAAATGAAAGACTGGTTTAAACCATTGTATCTGGGATTGTATGATTGTTTTCAGGATTGGTCTTTCCCGGGTAAAGCTAAGATATGGCCCAGCTGCGCTTGCGCTATCTTTTCCATTTGACCTCTCCTTTCTACAGACTTGGGCTCTAATGCTGCCACTCTTCAGAGTGAACTTCTTGACAGCCACCTATGCTAGAGGGCTTCAAACTTTCTTTGTTCATGGTGTGTTTCCATCATTTTTCTATGGATCTCCTAGGCCAAAAGAAATACTCGACATTTCTACTTAGTGAGTAGTTAGGTTCAATAAGTTTATTTATGTCTGGATGACTTAGCCATTTGAAAAAATAAACTGAAAGGAAAAATAACATATTTTTGAAAATTCTTGAATGACTCCAATTTCTTGCTAATGGAACATTGGTCACCTGTTGGACACCACACAGCTTCTCAAACATTAGAATCAGATTGGACACTACCACTCTCGCTTTCCGTTCTGTGTTGATTTGTGTGCAGTACTTGCTTTCTCAGCAATTGCAGAAAATCCAGTTTGGCAAAGACAATGTTATCTAAAAAAAATGTGGTGCGATCTCATATTGAAACTGTGAACTTACTTGAACTAGTAGTTTGCATGAGGTCCAGCAGTTGTCAAGTACTGCGTGTTTCCCTCAAAAATGGAGAATATCCCACAGTACCACTGTGAGTGCACTGTAATACATTGTATGCCTTGGTGCACATTCTGAGAACCACAAATGTAGCCATTTGTAGAGTCAAGAGTACAGAAGAGCTTGAAAATGATGGGTGATCATTTTCCTTGTACACTGGAGCAAGCCATGCCAAAACTCTATTACTGATTTCAATAAATTTTAATTTGTTTCATGAAGACATTACAACATTATTTTAATGATGGTATATTTTTGGAAAGATGCTTTTGAAAATTAATATGTAATATTGATGATAATCTAACACTTGTTTAGTACTTGAAGTTTACAAGGGCTTTTGTTAGATTTTGCTATGTTATAGCAAGTAGAACAATTCCAGAGAGGAAATAGGTCCTCCGCAAAGCCTCTTGCAACCCTACCCACCCAACAGGTCCTCCTCAAACCCTGCCATAAGTTTGCCCTGAGACACAGGTGATTGTACTGTTTTCTTTCCCTAAATGTTTATGCTTGTTTGCTTCTAATTTCCCTGGAGGCGCTTTCCATATTCTGCCTTGGGTTTCAGCAAACTTTGTTACTTTTATGGTATCACTTCTTGGGTCATAAGCACTTTGTTTTCACAAATCACTTCTAATTTTTTTTAATTTCCTGAAAAGCACCTTGATCTAGAGCACCATTAGCTCACGAAAACTATTTGTGCAGTAAATGAATGAACAGTTGATGGAATTAAGAAATTCCCCTGGGCCTTTCACCCCAAGGACAGATATTGGCACTAACCTGGGGTAAAAAGAAAAATTGGTTTAATTTTCCTCACCTTTAGATCTATGTTCCAAGTGCTACTTAGCCTATTTTAGAAAAGAATAAAAGAAGAGAGAAACACTAAGAACATTATTATTTCAGTGAAAATAAATATGTAGCTTTCTCAAGCCCACATTACCACCAGGAGTGTATTTAAAGCAAGGGCAGTTTCTTAGTAAGTCTGAGAGAAGGAGGGTCATCTGGAAAGTGTATTTTCACCACTGTAAATTTAAGTGGAGAGCTACACTCACTCTTTCCCTAAACACTCAAAGAGTTTCTTAGTTATTTTGAAAATAGTTGGTATAAATGCATAGATTTTTATGGACCAGGAAGTGAAACCACCAAGAGACTAAAACTTTTGGCCCTAATCACACAGTTAATTTCAAAAACAAGAACTGAATTCAGACTTTCCGTTTTGCAGTGCAATTCGCAGACCACTGTGAATACTATGAAACAAATATTGCTTTCGAGTTCCTATTAATACAGTTCAGCAGAGCATAATACCTAAAGCAGCTAAAATTCAGTGTTTTGTATCTGTGTTCCCACATAATACAGTCAGTTGTTTAGTGAGAAACATTTTAAATCAAAAAATTTAATTATTACTCCCAACTGAGAAGTGCATCAGCCTCACAGGTAAAGCTCTGCCAGTGTTTTGCATTTGTCTACAAGATGGATTACTGGAAGTTTGGACTAGGAAGCAGGAAGGAATACCGAACAGGTGATTAAATGGAACTTTTATAGTTTTTCCTGAATTAGAGGTTCACTGTTTGGATACATTTTGTCTTTAAAGTGGTATGGATTCCTAAAACATTAGACCAATATATTTTTTTAAAAAATACGACTAAAAGTATATTCCCAAATCGAATACAAATGATTTGGATTTTTGACCTTTCTAGTCAATGAGAGTTGCAGCAGGAAACAGAATTTACTCCAGATGTTTCAATAAAGAAACTTCAATGAAAGGACTGCTTTTGAAGACGTAGTCAAGATGAAGGGATGATGAAACACATAGCAACTATCAGAGGAGGAAGCTGTTACCCTCGCCCAGGCAAAACTGGAATTGGGTCTGAGGGCTGCCGGGTGGGAGCTGGAGGAATGTAGTTCCTGGCAAATAAGTGGCACCAAGCAGGGTAAGAATTGGGAAAACAATCCATTTTCTCTCTCCAGGACAACTGTCTCTTGCTGCTCCCTCTCACTGACCCATCCCAACTGAAAGTTGGCTGCCAAGAGAACTCCAAAGACACAATGTACAGAATTGTGCCTCCAGGCAGATTAAAGGATGTGCAATGGGAAAAGGGAATTCCCATAATCATTTATTCTTTTCACAGATCACTTACATACCAAATGTAAAACCATATTATGATAGAGCTCAAAGTGTATTAAAGTCACCAATCCATCATATTAATAGATGAGAACACTATGATTCAGAAGCATAAGAAGATTTGCCCTTCCCAAGAGTACTGCCTGTCCCCTCTGTTCAGGGTTCCCATTGGCAATAAACAGGACATAGGTAACAACAGAGGTTTGTGAAAATCATCTCAAATAACAGGTTTGAGTGACTATGTGTGTGCGTGTGTGAAAGTGTGTAAGAATTCTCTTTGTTATTGAAAAGCATTACATAACTTTCTTCAAGACACATTCCTATTAGTCTTTGAAAGTCTTTACTTTTGAATTCCTAGGTTATAAAAGCTAAAACAGGTGGAGTTATCTTGCTCTTGGAAAAATTTGATTGACATTCTAAAATGTTACCATCAGAACCTAGGATCCTTTCCAACCTGTCTGCAAGGATCAGAGCTTTTCCTTCCTCCTTTTATACCTTCTCTTGTGTCTAAGTGAGGAGAAGACAATATTTTCAACCCCCCCAACTACAAGTTGCAACTTGTCACTTGTATGGAGCATTTTCATCAGCTCTTATCACATCACTTTTGAGTATGGATGTGGGGAAACAGCATTACTCCATCTAATTTTCTAATTGTGAATATTACAAAGAACTAGTTTCCCCGACATAATGAGAGGTGACAAGTTGCCTACGGCCGTCTCTCGCTCTCAGCGTCTCTCGGCCTCCGCGACCACTCTGGCCATGCTTGAGGAGCCCTTCAGCCCACCCTGCACTGTGGGAGCCTGTCTCTGGGCTGGCCGAGGCCAGAGCCGGCTCCCTCTGCTTGCAGGGAGCTGTGGAGGGAGAGTTGTGGGCGGAACCGTGCCGCATTCATGGGCCAGCGAGAGTTCAAGGAGTTTCAGGTAAACACAGACTGGGCAGGCCCACACTTGGGGCAGCTGGCCAGCGCTGATGGCCCCAGGCAGTGAGAGGCTTAGCACCCAGACCAACAGCTGTGGAGGGTACACTGGGTTCCCCAGCACTGCCGGCCTGCCTGCACCACGCTTGAATTCTCCTAGGGCCTCAGCCACCTCCCCACAGGGAAGGGCATGACTGGGGACCTGCAGCCTCCCCGACAGGCTCCGCCCCCTGCTCTGCAGCACAGGGTGCCATTGACCACCCAAGGGCTGATTGCAGGCATGCGAGGTGGGGCTGGTGGGCAGCTCCGCTCGCGGCCCTGGCACAGGGATCCACTAGGCGAAGCCAGCCAGGCTCTTGAGTCCGGTGGGGACTTGGAGAACTTTTATGTCTAGCTAGAGGATTATAAATAAATGCACCAAACAGCACTCTGTGTTTAGCTCAAGGTTTGTAAACGTACCAATCAGCACTCTGTGTCTAGCTCAAGGTTTGTAAATGCACCAATCAGTGCTCTGTGTCTAGCTAATCTAGTGGGGACTTGGAGAACTTTTATGTCTAGCTGGAGAATTGTAAATACACCAATCAGCACTCTGTGTCTAGCTCAGGGTTTGTAAATGCACCAATCGGTGCTCTGTGTCTAGCTAATCTAGTGGGTACTTGGAGAACTTTTGTCTAGCTAGAGGGTTATAAATTCACCAATCAGCATTCTTTGTCTAGCTCAGGGATTGTAAATGCACCAATCAGCACCCTGTCAAAATAGACCAATCAATTATCTGTAAAATGGACCAATCAGCAGGATGTGGGTGGGGCTGAGCCAGCAGTGGCAACCTGCTGGGGTCCCCTTCCATACTGTGGAATCTTTGTTCTTTTGCTCTTTGCAATAAATCTTGTTGCTGCTCACTCTTTGGGCCTGCACTGCCTTTATGAGCCATGACACTCACTGTGAAGGTCTGCAGCTTCACTCCTGAGGCCAGTGAGACCACAAAACCACTGGGAAGAATGAACAACTCTGGATGGGAGGAACAAACAACTCCAGATGCACCGCCTTAAGAGCTGTAACACTCACCACGAAGGTCTGCAGCTTCACTCCTGAAGTCAGCAAGACCACGAACCCACCAGAAGGAAGAAACTCCAAACACGTCCAAACATCAGAAGGAACAAACTCTAGAAATACCATCTTTAAGAACTGTAACACTCACCGCGAGGGTGCGCGGCTTCATTCTTGAAGTCAGTGAGACCAAGAACCCACCAATTCCAGACACAATAGCATAGGTGTTTCATTTTTCATTTCTCTATCTATTGATTGATCAATCATCTATGTATCATCACTATCATCATCATCATCATCTAGCTATCTATTGTACAAAAGTGTAACTGGAATAACATCTCAGACCCTTCAAAATTCTTAGCACAACTCATATAACATGCAGTATATTAGGCCTACTCTTTGATGAATTTTGACAACTGTATGCAGCCATGAATGACACCACAACTACTACAGAAATATACTTCAAGCACTGCAAAATGTTTCCTCTTATATCTTCTTAATCAGTCCCCTTCACCAGGTTACAGGTCACCACAGATCTGTTTTCTATTACCATTGACTAGTTTTGCTGTTTTATACCTGGAATCCTACAATAAGTGATCTTTTGTGTCTGACTTCTTTTGCTCAGCATAGTGTTTCAGGGACTCACCCATGTAATTGTTTATATCAGTGGTTATTGCCTTGTCATCCCTGTCTATCTACAGGCTCTGCATCCATTGATTCAATCAAAGTTCAAAAATATTTAAAAAAAAGAAAAATAACACTACAACAACAATAGAAATATAAAACAATACACTACAACAATTAAATACATAGCATTTACATTGCATAAGGCATTATAAGTAATGTAGAAATGATTTAAAGTATTTGGGAGGATGCGAATAGTTTATATGCAAATACTACACCATTTATATGAGGGACTTGAGAATCCATGGATTTTGGTATCTGCAGGGAGTCCTTGAACCATTCCCCCATGTATAACATGGTATTACTGTGTATGTTAAGTGTATTTTTAAATTTAACTTTATGTGAAGCTCCCAAACTGTTCTCCAAAGTGGTTTTAACAGTTTACACTTAAGTTAGCAACAAATGAGAATTTCAGTTGTCCCACATCCTTGACACACTTGGTGAGGTCAACATTTTTAGTTTAAGCTTTCCTAGTCAGTATGTAATTGAAGTTTTAATTTAAAATTCTTTGATAACTCATCATGAGGAGAACTTTTCCTATTACTCATTGGAGGTTCATGTATCTTTTTTTGTGATTTGTCTGTTCAAGACTTTTCCCCATTTTTGATTGATTTATTTACATTCTTAATGAATTCTAAGAGTTCTTTAAATATTATGGATAAAAATCTTTGTCAAACAGATGCACTGAAAAGATTTTCTTCCAATTATATGTCTTCTATTTTCATTATCTCAACAGTGTTATTTTAAGAGCAGAAGCTTTACATTTTGATTAAGTCAAATTTATCAAATTTCTTTTATATTGAGTGCCTTTAGTGTTCTCTTTAAAAAATTTTTGTGTAACTCAAGGTCACACAGATCTTACTTTACATTTTCTTCTAGAAATTTTATAGTTTTAGTTATTACTAGGTATATGATTCATTTTGAGTTTAATTTTATGTATAAGGTAAAGATTATGGTTGAAGTTCTTATTTCACATAAAAGAACCAGGTAATAGCATATTTTATTAAAAATTCAACTCTTTTCTCATTGACTTACTTTAGCAACTTTGTTGAAAAGTTTGTTCAAAAAGCTGTATGTATATATGTAAAGCTCTCCCTTTCCCTCTGAACAGATCATTTTAAAAGAGTATGTATTCTGCCATTATATACAGTGTATATATGGACTCTATTCTCTTGCACTGATCTGTATGGCTACTTTTATGCATTTACTATCCTACATTAATTTTTGTAGCTGTGTTGAAATCATGCAGTGCAAGTTCTCCGACATTATTATTAGTATTTTTTGAGACGGAGTCTCGCTCTGTCGCCCAGGCTGGAGTGCAGTGGCGAGATCTTGGCTCACTGCAAGCTCTGCCTCCTGGGTTCATGCCATTCTCCTGCTTCAGCCTTCGAGTAGCTGGGACTACAGGCTCCCGCCACAACACCTGGTTAATTTTTTGTATTTTTGGTAGAGACATGGTCTCACTGTGTTAGCCAGGATGGTCTCGATCTCCTGACCTTGTGATCCGCCCCCCTCGGCCTCCCAAAGTGCTGGGATTACAGGCGTGAGCCACCGCACCTGGCCTCTCCGATATTATTTCAATTTTTTCAAAACTGTTATTACTATTCTAGATATTTTGAAATTCCATGTAAGTTTTAGAATCAGCTTGCCAACTTCCACCAAAAAAAAGTTGGGATTTTGATTGACATTACATCAAATTTTTAAATGAATTTGGAGAGAATTTATAGCTTAATGATATTAACCTTCTATGTATACTGTGAATGCAGTATATACCTTTTTTTAATCAGGTTTTCTTCATTTTATTTCATACACATTTTTCAAGTGTCAGTGTATGAATCTTAAAAATATTTTATTGAATTTATATCTAAGTATTTCAAAGTTTTTGTGCTGTTGTAATTATAATTTTGTTTTATTGTGCAGGTGTTTGTTGCTGTAATTTATAAATGCAATTTATTTATTGGTTGACTTTTCATGTGTAGTAACTCCCTGAACAAATCAACTGTTCAATTCACTTAGCTTTAACAGTAGTTTTTGTTTTAGATTGTTTTGGATTTATCTCTGTGCTCAATAATATTGTTTGAGAATAAAAACAGTTTTAAACTTTTCTTTCCAATCTATATACTTCTTCATTCTTCTTGCTTTATCACTTAGACTAGGATCTTCAGCACAATGTTTTATAAAAGTGATATTAAGAAAGTGCGTATTCTTCATTAGTCTTGATCTTAGTGGAAAAAGTTTCAATCTTTTTATTATATATAATGTTAGCTGCAGATTTTCTGTAGATTTTCTTAAAAATTCAAGTTGAGAAAATTCAGTTTCTTTTTTGTATGTCATTGATGGGTGATGAATTTTTCAAATCCTTTTTCTGGTATATTTAGATTTTCTGCATTTTTTTTTTCACTTTTAGTCTGTTGACTTAGATAATTATATTAATTAATTTTTGAAATATTAACCCAACTTTTCAGTCCTGGGATAATATCCACCTGATCATGATGACTATCTTTACATATTGCTGGATTTGCCACACTAACATGTTGAAGATTTTTGTGTCTATAATCATGAGAGATATTTACTTATACTTTTCTTTTTTGGTAATATATTTTTCCGGCTTTGGTATCTGGATAATGCTGGCCTCATACAATGTTTTAAAAACTATTTTTTCCTTTTATATTTTCTGGAAGAGTTTGTGTAAGATTGGCATTATATACTTCTTTTAATACTTATGAACAAAGGCATCTAAACCTGCAGTTTTCTTTGCCAGCACGTTTGAAATTATGATTTTGTTTTCTTTCAGTAGGTATAATATAATCAGATTTTCTACTTTTTTCTGTGTTGACTTTGATAATTGATGATAGCCTCAATATTTGTTCATTTATTCTTAAAACATTGTTCACTTTTTTTACTATCCTTTTAATGCCTTTAGGATCTAGGGTGACACATCCCTATGAATCTCAATTAGCCTAGTTGGGTGGTTGATAATTTTATTCATCTTTTCAAAGTCTTTTAGTTTTGAATTCCTAGATTTTTCTATGTTCTTTTCTATTTTATTAAATTTATTTTTCTTACTATTTTCTTCTTTCTGATTGTTTTATGTTGAATTTGCTTTGTTTTTGGTTGCTTGAGGTAGGTATGTAGATATATAGTTGATTTTATAACATATTTTCTAATACAAGCAATTAAAGCTTTAAATTTCCCTCTAAACATTGCTTAGTTACATCCCATAAATTTTTATTTGCTGTGTTTTCTTTAGAATTCTATTCAATGTATCTTCTTTATTTCTTAAGATTGCTTTTTTGATCCATGGATAACATTGCTTCTTTGATCTAAGGCTTATTTAGAACTGTGTTGTTTAATTTTCTAATATTTGAGAATTTTCCAGTATCTTTCTGTTATTGATATCTCTTGAATTTCATTTGGTCACAGAGCATACTTGAATGATTTCAGTCTTTTGAATTCATTCAAACTTGATTTACTGCCCACTGTATAGTCCATCTTTGTACATGTCCCAAGGGCATTTTAAAACAATGTATAATCCACCATCATGGAGTATCGTGTTCTATAATTTTTACTTTAGTTGATAGTGTTGTTCAAGTTTTCTCTATCTTTACTGTTTTTTATAAATGTCATAGTATTTAACATTTTACCCACAGTAGAACTTCATCAAAAATGTGAGTCAATCTCAAAACGTCCATCTGCTTTATTAACTAAGTTGGGGTAATTTTCTAAATCCTTTGTTGTCATTTTAACAATGTTCACAGCATCTTCACCGGAAGTAGACTGTGTCTCAAGAAACTACTTTCTTTGCTCATTCATAAAAAGCAACTCTTCATCTGTTCAAATTTTATAAAGAGATTGCAGCAATTAGTCACATATTTAGGTTCTACTTCTAATTCTAGTTATCTTGCTACTTCCACCACATCGGCAGTAACTTCCTTCAGTGAAGTCTTGAATTTCTCAAAGTCATCCATGAGGGTTGGAATTAACTTCTTCCAAACTTTTTAAATGTTAATAGTTTGACCTCCTCACATGAAACATGAATGTTCTTCATGGCGCTTAAACTAATCCTTTCCAGTTTCCCAGTGTAATTTGCCTGGATCCACCAGAGGAATTACTGTCTATGGAAGCTGTAGCATTACAAAATATATTGCTTAAATAATAAGACTAGAAAGTCAAAAATATTTCTGATCCATAGGCACTGGGGCCAACCAATGAATGTTGTGTTAGGCATGAAAACGACATTAATTTCCTTGTATATCTCCACCAGAGCTCTTGAGTGATGAGTAATATTTTGAAAGTAATCTTTTTTTCGAACTGTAGGTCTTAACAGTGGGCTTAAAATATTCAGTAAACCATGCTATAAGAGATGTGCTGTTATTCAGGCTCTGTTGTCCTATTTATAAAGTACAAATACAGTAGATTTAGCTTGATTCTTAAAGGCTCTAGGACTTTCAGAATGGTCAATGAGCATTGGCTACAACATAAAGTCACCAGCTGCATTAACCCCTAGGAAGAGAGTCAGCCTATCCTTTGAAGTTTTAAAGCTGAGCATTGCTTTTCTATCTCTACCTATGAAAATCCTGAATGGGATCTTTAAAAAAACTTTTTTTTTAAAATTATACTTTAAATTCTGGGATACATGTGCAGAATACGCAGGTTTATTACGTAGGTATACACGTGCCATGGTGGTTTCCTGCACCCATCAACCTGTCATCTATATTAGGTATTTCTCCTAATGCTATTTCTACCCTAGCCCCCCACCACCACCTGACAGGCCTTGGTGTGTGATGTTCCTGTCCCTGTGTCCATGTGTTCTCATTGTTCAACTTCCATTTATGAGTGAGAACATGTGGTGTTTGGTTTTCTGTTCTTGTGTTAGTTTGCTGAGAATGATGGTTTTCAGCTTCATCCTTGTCCCTGCAAAAGACATGAACTCGTCTTTTTTTATGGCTGCATCTTATTCCATGGTGTATATGTGCCACCACATTTTCTTTATCAGGTCTATCATTGATGGGCACTTTGGTTGGTTCCAAGTCTTTAATATTGTAAACAGTGCCACAATAAGCATATGTGTGCATGTATCTTTATAGTAGAATGATATATATACCCAGTATATACCCAGTAATGGGATTGGTGGGTCAAATGATATTTCTGGTTCTGTCATCTGGGCTGCAATGTCACCCAGGCAGGAGTGCAGTAGGCAATCTCGGCTCATTGCAACCTCTGCCTCCTGGGTTCAACTGATCTGTCTGCCTCAAGCCTCCCGAGTAGCTGATATTAGAGGTGCCCACTACCATGCCACACTAAGTTTTATATTTTTAGTAGAGACAGGGTTTCATCATGTTGGTCAGGCTGGCCTCGAACTCCTGACCTCAAGTGATCTGCCTGCCTTGGCCTCCCAAAGTGCTGGGATTACAGGCATGAGCCGCCACTCCCGGCCTTATCTTTACTGATTTTTTGACTATTTGTTCTATCACTTATCTAGAGGAGAATGTTGAACTCTCCAACTGTAATTGCAGTAAACTCCTTGAGTGCGTTCTAGTGTTATTGTATTTAAACATTTTTATCACAGTTCTATAAATGTTATAATTGTCGATAGGTTAGTAAAACATAAGTTACTTTGCTATTAGGAGAATCACAACTCTCATCTAGGTTACTTTTAGTGTTTTCTAAGGAAAATAGTTTAAAATATATCTTATGTGTATTCTTTTTACTTAATACCACGCATCTAGAAATTATGGTAATAAAGCATTATAATTGTAAAAGAAACATGTTTCAATGTTATGTTGCAAAATTAACAAAGTCTTCAATTTATATAAATGTGTTTCCTGTTGTGGAAATGAATGAGAAACAAAATAGGAATTCAAATGGGAACAAACAGGTTATTTATTTAGGGCTTGCTGTACAAAGGGAGTCAGTCAGTATCCCTTGCTTTTAGCAGAAACTAGCAAAAGATACTCATTTTTCTAGTCTAGAGACAGACTAAAAAAGGCAAAGCGGAAATCTGTTGCAAGTGAAGCAAGTGACTTGAGGTAGAATTGATGGCAAGATGGTATTTGTGCTAGATACTGCTGGAAAGCAAGGGATAACAATTTTGTTGGTGGCCATGAGGCCTAGAGGAAAAGCTGATATCTTCATCTATTTGGTTCATGCACTGGCAGGATGGGAGTGTTACAGGGCTCATACAGAGTATGAGAAAATCTTTGCAACTAAGTCTTTCAGATGAAAAGTTTCAGCCCTTCCTTTGCTTCTGGCTTCAAAGGATGTTAGGGACATTTAGGTAACAGTAGGATCTCCTTGAACTTTAATAGGCTCTGCTCAAATTGTTTTTCCTATGCCAGTGGAATTTTCAGCCCACAGAGCATCAGGTATGGCATCAAGGTCAGCTTCTGAAATACGCATCAAATATAATGGAGAAGAAAAAAGTATATGCAGAACAGATACAATTTGTTTATGACTCTAGGGGACCTCTGCAACCTCAAGAAATAGTCTCTCTGTTGTACGTTCACTATTACAGTTCCATCTACAGAGTAAGTCCCTATTAGATTTGTGGGGGTGCTATCATGGAGCAGGAAGAAATGTTCTTTGCCCAGGGGTTGCAGGTAAGGGCTAGGAGATAGAGAAAATATGTGGGTTATTTGAAATACTACCGCCTGTGTTGTGTGTTTATACTGAGCAAAAGTAAAGAGCTTGAGCAAGGATGGCGGGTTGTTGTAGAAAGACCAGGGCTCTTATCTACCAGTAATTAATGAGCAACCATCTCTATTTAGAAGTAATTTATCTTGAGTGTTTAAGGGTCAAGCAGTATATTGGGTGCTTTTTCCTTTCTCAGAGCGCCCATATTGATCTGAATGATGGAATTTTTCTATGTCTTGGGTTTTCTTTTGTCGGCTAGGGCAATCTTTCTTCTCCAGTGTCCCTCCTGTTTACGATATATGCAAGTGACTTTGTCAAAAGGTGACCCATTGGGAAGGGAACCATATAGCTGGTCAATCTGTAGGGTCATAAATGTATTGAGGGACTGTCTCATTTTTGTTTTAAAGCTCCTTCAAAGTGTTTTGCCAGGTGTTGTAGACTACATAAAGGTCTTCTGTCCTGTTCTAATTTATGCTTTGGAATTAGGTCTCTAATTTCAGTTTTAAGTCCCCTGACAAAATGAGATGAATTGGCCACTGTTTACATTGGCACCTTCTTTAGCCTGTAAATGTTTTCAGAAGCTATTTTATAGCCTACCCCCAAATCTTCTATAGTTGCATCTTCCCCCCGCCCCCCCCCCCCCAAGATGAAGTCTTGCTCTGTCGCCCAGGCTGGAGTACAATGGTACAATCTTGGCTCACTGCAACCTCTGCCTCCCAGGTTCAAGCAATTCTCCTGCCTCGGCCTCCTGAGTAGTTTGGATTACAGGTGTGTGCCACCACACCCAGCTAATTTTTGTATTTTTAGTAGCGATGGAGTTTCACCATTTTGATCAGGGTGGTTTCAAACTCCTGACTTCGTGATCTGGCCACCTCAGCCTCTCAAAGTGCTGGGATTACATGTGTGAGCCACTGCACCTGGCTTAATTGCATCTTTTCTCTATTTGCAGAGCAAATTATGTTTTGATCAATCCGTATTGAAAATACCTCAGTATAGTTTTTTTAGATGACTTTGCTCTACTTTTGGGCCCCTTTTGACTCTGATTTATTGTGGAAAGAGAGATCTTTTCAGTCTCTTTGTAGGTTAGCCTAATCAGCTTTTGCCATTCAGCATTTGGCATCTGAGATTTCAACCAGCATGTGTACAAGTCTGTATAGGTCAGGTAACCCTGAGTTACCCAAAAGAGTTTGAAATTTTTCTATGAATACATCCTGGTCTTCTCTGGGTGTAGGGAAATCCTTATTTGTAGCACTTATTTAATCTCGGGTCCAGGTTTAAATTGTATACTTGACACATACCTGGTTCATAGAAGGGATGAATCCTTAGGGAAAATGGCATTTTGGGAGTATTCGAACAGTTGTTAGGGAAAGGTAGGGGGTCCGGACAAGGGGAAGAGGGAAGAAGAGGAACAGAAGGAGAGAGAAGCAGCAGCAGCAGAAAGAGGGAGATTTGAATATAGGGAGGCAACAGGGGGATAAAAAGGCGGCAGATTTACTAGGAAAAGAAGTCTAGCTTGGGCTGCTTAAACTTCTCCACCTGCTTATTAGCTTTGGCAAAAGATTCTTTTATTAAAACAAATTTGAGTCAGAATTTTGTTTGGGAAACTCTGCATATCAATCAAGAAACGTTGCCCATTGGGTTTGTGAGATCTTATTTCCTTCTTTGTTTAAAAAAATAAATTTCAACTTTTCGTTTAGATTTATGTGCAGGTTTGTTACCTGGGCATTTTGCATGATGCTGAGGTTTGGGAAATGAATGATCCTGTCATCCAGATAGTGAACACAGTACCCCACAGTTTGTGTTTCAACCCCTGTTGCCACCCCTGCAATAGTCCCCCATGTCCTTTGTTGCCATCTTTATGTCCATGAGTACCCATATCCCTTCTCTTCTCTTCTCTTCTCTTCTAAGGTGTCTCTCAAATGAATAATATTGTTCAATTCAATGTTTCTTAAAGGGACTCGTGAAGACCCGAATCTTCCTTGGTATGTTTATGGCATTCAGAAAGATAGGTACAAGAATTAGGATTGTTATGAGAGTATGTATAAGAAGCAGTTTTTCCTGGTGGTGGAGATGATATAGACTTAGACCACCCCATGAGAGCTGGCGATAGAATATAGCACTGTGTACTCGTGTCTCTGACCCTCACACCGTGACAGTTGGCCATGTCCTAGTGTGGACCTGACAACGTGCACCTCCCAGGAAGCAGGAACCTGAAGAGAACACTCACAGAATCAGAGCAAGCTCTCACGACATGAAATTGAGACAGGAGCAGAACCTCATACAATTTTACTGGTGACCCAAAGCACAGTTTGTCCAGGTGGACACCAATTTGGAAGGACTGCATACTTGTTAGTTTGTGCAGTTGGCTTGAAAACAGAGTTACAGGATCTACGCCTCTGTTCTATCTACCCCGCGATTCTCTTTTTTGTAAGGAACGATGCTTTTAAACTGTACAGCACCCAACAGTAGAATACAAGAGAACAAATAAAAGATTTAAAAGGGCCACCTAATTCTATCAAAAATGCCAAACAAATGGGAATCAATAACAAAATTCTGGCGCCACACTGGGAATAAATAGCTATGGGACACAATATGAAGGACATGGAGTTTAGACAAGGTTCTGGCCTCTACTAAGTCAGTGCCGACTCCGTCAATCACAAGGAGCAAACAACAAGGGAATCCACACGTGGGCAAAGCCTGGGGTCTGTGGCAATGGACAGAACAGACTGGCTTGGGGAAACCTTAAGGGAACTGTGGAAATAGATGAAGACCAGCTACATGAGAAGAAATAAAGGCTATTTATTTAGCTCTTGCTATAGAAAGGAAGTCGGCCACTGTCACTTGTGTTTGGTAGACTCAAAGGCACGCAGGAGAGTGGGAAAGTGTGGTAGTGGGGAACAGAGGAGGCTTCAGGTGTGCCCTGACTGGAGGCTGCTGGCCTGGAGAAGCTGCGGGCACCTAATTGGAAGTAGGCATCTTCTGTGATTGGCATGAGGAGCATGTTTAGCTTATTCTGGTTGGTCCTATGTTGGAAACAGGGATAAAAATGGAGAAAGCTGGCAGTCATTGAAAAAGTACTGATTTTGTGTCATGCAAAAGTTGTGGATTGGTGTCATTTGGTCTGACTATTGTTCATTTTGTATATTCAGTCTTGTAAACCAAAAATAAATTCTAAGTCTCTCAACTAACTGAATGGGCCCCCTCCTCTCAGCCACGGGCTTTCCAAAGTTAACCAGAAAAACTAGTTCAGCCCTGATGGGAAGAGGAGCCAGACATGCCTCATTTTATCCTACCCTCCTCCCTTTGGAGTTTAGACCAGCATTAACATTAAAACAGAGATTTTAAGGCTGATCAAATAGACTCTTCATAGCAATAAGACACCAGATTCCAAACTGACTCTAATATAGCATCACACAACAGATAGCAAGCCCTGAAAGTACTTTACCCTAAAATATATTTCTTTGACATGTTTTGAAATGGCTCCGCAAAGCTGTCTCTTGAGAAAATCTGCATTCTGTAGAAAATCCCTATCCCTTTCCAGGTCTTTTCTCTGATCCCAGAGAGAATTAAATAAGAGTCTGGCACCTTTTTAAGTCTGATAAGAAACATTTACAATCTATTCTCTCTGAAGGCTTCATCTGCATAATAAGAACCTTGGTCTCCACAATCCCTTATCTTAGCCCAGACATTCCCCTCTATTGATTCCAGGTCTTTAGAAAATAAATTAACTCTTTCAACCAATTGCTAACCAGAAAGTCTTTGAATTCACCTCTGACCTGGAAGGCTAGCCTTGCAACCCCACCCCATTCCTTAATCCCAGTCCCCACCAGTCCTGCCTTTCAGTTGAAGTGCCTTTCCTAACCAATGTTCATTTTACATTTACATTTTTTTCTTTTTCTTTCTTTTTTTTTTTTTTTTTTTTTTTGTGAGACAGGGTCTCACTCTGTTACCCAGGCTGGAGTGCAGTGGCACAATCTCGGCTCATGGCAACCTCTGCCCCCCGAGGTTCAAGTGATTCTCAATTCTTGTGCCTCAGCCTCAGGTGTAGCTGGGATCGCAGGTGTGAGCCAGCATGCCAAGCTACTTTTTGTATTTTCAGTAGGGATACGGTCTTACCATGGTAGTCAGGCTGGTCTCAAACTCTTGGCCTCAAGTGATCCACATGACTCGGCCTCCCACAGTGCTGGGATTGTAGGTGTGAGCCACTGCACCCAACTTATGTATTGCTTTATGTGTCTCCCTAGAACCTATATATAACACCAAGCTGTAGCCTGACTATCTTGGACACATGTTCTCAGGACTCCCTGGTTTCATTGTTCCTTGTATTTGACTCAGAAAAAATCTCTTCAAATAATTTTCAAGTTTGACTCTTTTTGTCAACAATGTCTTATATTTATGTATAGAACCCTAAAATATGATTTCCTTTATATGTTACTGAGGGACCTTTCAGTGTCATGATTAAGTAGATGACAACAATTGTTGTGCCATGAGTTCCGAGACCCCCCTCAAAGACGACCACCAGAAACCGAAGTCAAAGCCAGGCGGCCGGGATCACTTTATTGCAGGTTCGAACTCAATTTATTTTGTTCGGACTTTATTGCCTGTTCGGACCTCTCTCCGTACAGGCGTAGTCAGGAGGGCAAGAGAGAGGTCTCGAGCACAGCTCAAGCCTACTTTTTATAGTAAGGCACAAACAGGTTACAGAAGATTAGAGCATTTTTGCAGTTACAAGATTGGGATTGGCTGACATTTTGAAGTTTGAACATTCGGCAGTTTCTGATTGGCTCCCGCCCTTTTTTAAACTACAAACGTCTAGGGGTTTTTTTTTAGACAAACTGCTTGCTTAACCATGGGTGGGAGGGGGGTGGTTTCAATTGAGCAAGCAGGGGGTACGTGACTGGGGGCTGCAAGCACCGGTAATCAGAACAGAACAGAACAGGACAGGGACTTTCACAACACTTGTCCATACAACGTCTGGAATCTATAGATAACATAACCGGTTAGGTCAGGGGTCGATCTTTAACCAGGCCCAGGGTGCCGCCCGGGCTGTCCGCCTGTGGATTTCATTTCTGCCTTTTAGTCTTTTCACAATGACAAATTTATTTGCATCACATAGATAATAAAGTATGTACAATACATTAAACATTTAGTTATAGTTTAAATTAAAACAATAAAATAAACCCAAACAACTCTTCAGCCTGGAAATTGATCTCAAAGAAGTTCTTAAAGAAAAATCCATTTTTAATTCCCACAAATATCCTAAAACATCATTTCAGTGTCATTGCCACTTCTCTTTGAGGCTGTTACAAAGTGAAAAAGTGTGATCCTACCAGGTGCAAGCTAAACCTCTTTAGAGAGAGAAGGCTGACCTAATTTAGATTGTTGCACCATTGACAAGTGTTGTACTGTGTGACTAAGTAGCAGGGAAACCTAGAGGGCTGAAACTGGAAGAAGTCTTTGGAATATTTGCTTCTTCCCTGCAGCCAGTAAACCGAATTTTTAAACATATGAAATTTTAGCACCCTCAGTATTCTGGCTGACAACTGTAGGCTCATAGCTCAGTGCCAAGGGGAGCCTGACTGGCTATCAGAGTAACAGTGCTCCCGGGAACAGGATGTACCTCTTTCGTTGTTGCTTTCAGTAATCTCTGCCCTCCTTCCTCCACCTCTTGCTAGTCTTTCACACACACCTCCTCTAACACCTCCATTTTCATTTAAATTTCTCCAGGGCAATGCAAATCAAAAACAATTTTTTTTCCCCTGAGCTTGACACAGAAAAAGACAGTTCACCTTATCTGGCTCCAAGCCTACCATGACTGACTAGTTTTAGAGCTCATGCTTCTGACTGTTTCAAACTTCATTTCATCTTAAAGAGCACACATTTCCTCATATGAAAGTGCATTTTAAGCACTAAACAAACACATGGCAATGCTAGTTTTTGAATCAGTTCAGTTTTACATTTGACTCGGAAAGATATTTTTAAAAAGAAATATGGGAGAATGAAATCCTAGGACACCAATGTGGAATTAAGATTATTTTCACTCATGAATACAAACCTTCCAAAGTGCCTCAACACAATTGGGATTACAGTCACTTCACCAAACAGAGGCATAGCAAAGCCTCAGGCAGTTATTGAGGCTTTGGTTCCAGGAACTCTGCAGGTTCCAGGAACTCTATGTGTTAGATAGTTGGAATGTATCATCTTATGATGTGGTTACATACGAAAAGTTTCATCATTGCAAGCAATTCAGTATACAATTATGGAGAGGGAAACATCAGTGCAACAGGAAAAGTTAAAGACTCTCAATTTATGTAGGATATAACATGATTTCTGGTATTGGTTTTAAAATACCACAGCAAACAAAATGGGGAGAAAGAGACTTAGATTGGAAAAATAGCAATCACTGTTAAACTGTATGATAAAGTATTTGTTATATGATTTTTTTTCTGTTATTGTATATGTTCAAAATTTTTTACAATAAAGGTTAAAAAACACCTCCCACCTTGGCAAGGGAACTATGAAAGATAAGAAGCCATATGATATCCAGTGGGGCAAACTTAGCAGGTACTTTCTGCCTAGCAAAGGATAGGTAGTTCCTGGGTCAAGTGTCTGGCTCTCTTGGGTTCCGAGGTCAGGGAATTGTCTCTTGCTTATTACTGTCTGTGGCCACCTGAGAAGAGAAACCTAGAAGATGGCCCCTTGAGGGACTGCATTTTTAGTGGCTTACCTTCTGTTGACATGTGTTCAGAGTCTAGACATTGCTTTAGGGATTTAGCAAACACAGTACTAGTAGCTGGGTTCTCTTGGGCAACACAACTCCATTAAAAACTAAGATTTTTTATCTGTTTCTACTTTTGCACCCCTGAGTTAGTAAACAAGGTGAGAAATCTTTCCAGGCGGCTCATTGTTTCCGAGTGGAGAATGCAGTCTAGGAAGAGCTCTTTGGTTTCTCTCTCAAACTCTGCCTCAGGAAGGTCCTAAGAATGGCTTAGAGTGAGTGCAGCTCAACTATTTCTTGCTCCAGCGTGGAGTCAGATTTCCCCAGCTGTCCCCAAATGTCTGTTGTAGCTGTCCTCCCTTCTCCCACAAATCAGGATCCGACCAAGCTTCACTCACTGCATTTGGATGTTATGTCTTCCGATCTAAAACAGCTGTCTCTCTCTCTCTTTTTTTTTTTGAGAACAATGGTTTTACTTTTGAATAGACCAAGCTAATTGTCATACACACAGTGCTACTTCAAATACTGGTTAGAGAAATGTCCGTTCATATCCTTTGCCCACTTTTTGATGGGGTTGTTTGTTTTTTTCTTGTATATTTGTTTAAGTTCTTTGTAGATTCTGGATATTAGCCCTTTGTCAGATGAGTAGACTGCAAAAATTTTCTCCCATTCTGTAGGTTGCCTGTTCACTCTGATGGTAGTTTCTTTTGCTGTGCAGAAGCTCTTTAGTTTAATTAGATCCCATTTGTCACTTTTGGCTTTTGCTGCCGTTGCTTTTGGTGTTTTAGACATGAAGTCCTTGCCCATGCCTATGTCCTGAATGGTACTACATTCATACAGCCAACAGACACATGAAAAAATGCTCATCATCACTCGCCATCAGAGAAATGCAAATCAAAACCACAATGTGATACCATCTCACACCAGTTAGAACGGCAATCATTAAAAAGTCAGGAAACAACAGGTGTTGGAGAGGATGTGGAGAAACAGGAACACTTTTACACTGTTGGTGGGATTGTAAACTAGTTCAACCA
>NC_045451.1:65550837-65656728 GCF_002776525.5 Piliocolobus tephrosceles | reverse complement strand
AACCTGCACGTTATGCACATGTACCCTAGAACTTAAAGTATAATAAAAAATAAATAAAATAAAAAAAAAAGAGATGCTCATAAAAAAACAAAACAAAACAAAACAAAAAAACAAATACTGGTTAGAAAAGTGTTACAGGTCCGTGAACGGAGTTGTCTTCATTGACTAAGAATTGCTATGAAAACTACGTCACCTGAACCATACACATGTATTGCAATGTGACATAGATGATTTCAATTCTTAGGCCAGCTCCTGGTTTTGCCGTGAGTTTATAGCAGATACGTATGCAGGTCAATAGCCATCTGCAACCCACGTGCTATGTGGCGCTGTGGTAGAATGCTCTCCATGTTGGATATGGCTAATTGTACCTGGTGCCTTTTAGCTTTTCCTTTCTCTTGTATTTCCTATAAACTAGAAGTTGGGAGAAGGCAGCACTTTCCAATAGAAGTATAATGTGAGCCCAAAATGAGAGCCATATATGTGATTTTAAATTTTTGAGTTGCCACATTAAATATGTAAAAAGAAACTGAAAATTAATGTTAGTAGTAGGTTTAACTCAATATATCTAAAATATAGTCATTTCAATATATAATAAATATAGTAATTTTTAATGAGCTATGTTACTTTTTTACTTTTCATCCTAAGTCTTCAAAATCCAATGAATACTTTATGCTTATGCCATATCTCAATTAGAACTAGTCACATTTCAGTAACTCAGTAGGCACATGTGGCAAGGACTACCATATTGGACGGTATGGGTCTAAAGTCTTGATTGCATTCAGAATAAACATTTTCAGAAACAATTATTCAGAGCTCAGTTTTTCATATCAAATGGTGTATACTACACCATTTAAGTTAGTAGAAATATCATTTGCTTATCAAAGACTCGCTTGCTATCTAACCATCATTTTAAGTAAAATATAATCCCATGTGCCAACTAGAAGTACGTGGGTAGGAAAATATTTTATTTGGTCATAACAGACCAGTTAGGAAAGAGCAGAACATTAAGAGGACTGTTTTAGGTGACACGGACTCCTCTACAGGCATCAGTAAGTTTGAGGAATTTTAAAATTTGATGACATGGGGTAATGTTTTTCAAACATTCATGTGCCAAGACAGTCTCATTAACATATCTGTTTTACAAGTTTAATGTAAAGTAATGAACTGCTATGCAGCAGACAATAGTGTATAACCTAGCAATGCTAGCAAGGTATAAAGTTGCAGCAGGAACTGATGCTAATTCTGTGAGTTTTATATCATAAATACCTTAGCCATTTCCTCAGTGCCTGCATAAAGAAACCTTATAACCCAACAGACTTAAAGATTATATCAGTAAAATTGACTGACGTGTCACACGTTGCCTTTGAAAAATACTACATTTGGCTATGTCTTCTTTCTACGTATGCATTCACCACTTAATGATATAAAAAGTGCTTTGGTAGAAATTTTGTTAGTAAACTGTGTATTGAGCATTTATCATGGGTTCAAGTCAGAGGTAACTTAGCTCCTTTGTAAAGTTGGTTCCCATTGAATTTGACAAGGGACTAAGCGGAATTGAACACTCCGCATTTCTTGAGCCCATTCTAACTAGGATTGGCTGACTGCTTCCATCCGGGGCTGACTTTCTTCTGGGTATCCCTGCCCCTGGGTAGGACATGCAGGAAATTGTCATCATGGTTTCTGACCTTTCCTCAGCAAGAGGAGGAATGGAGGCGAAGAAGAGACAGCCCAAAGAGACGGAGGCTGTCAGTATACAACTAGGGCACCAGTCTCCCACCCCATTTCTCTTAGACCTCTAGAGTCAGGCCATTTTTGGGGGGCCCAAAATAAGGCACTAATATGTTTTTTTTTAAATCCATACATTTATTGTGTATATAGAGAAAGACCTACCCCTTCAAAGAGTTCAGCATTCAAAATGAGTTAAGCTTTGGAGCTGGTCAAGCTCTCTGAGCACTAAGGGCTGCTGAGGATTTTACTAAAAGCCTGAGAAATAAAAGGTGAGGAACTGTCTCTGTTGTGTTCTCTACCTATAAAGTGGAATTAAAACAGCCTTGTTGTTAAAGGTTAAAACCTTTCAAATTCCTTGGCTACAATCGCATACCAAATCATAAAATATTATTTTGCCCCCTTTTTAGTGTGTTGAGAGTAGCTTCAGTTCAATGCCATAAATTACTACTAAAGGGATGAAGAAATGAAATCTGCTTTTATTCAATGAGCGTGTGATTCCAATTTACAGCCTCTGCCATGTTGTGCCCTCTCTGAAGATCATTTCTCATTTTCCCAGCATACAGTGTCTATTACTAAGGCAAAGGAAAATCAGTTGGAACTCCCCACAAAATAGAAGTTGGTTTCTAATTATCATATGTTGTCAATGAGCTTATCAATGTGTGAACATTGCCCTTAGCAAACTTAGCAAGCATGTACATATTGTACGTAAAATGTATAATCTTCTCTAAGCTAGCATAAGCTTTTCTTCCATGGGCTAACTAACGTGCATAAGCTGGCTTTATGTTACAGAACACAGGGAACAGAGTTGCCATGGCAAGAACAAAGCCCTTAGCCCTTCTTTATGTTCAAGTTAGTTGCATGTGGCTCATGAAGAGGCAGTACAATGCAGGGGAGAGAGTAATGGCTTTGATTCAAAAGGCCCAGCTAATGTTCTCAACTCAGCCTGTGTAATCTGGATGAGATCAGGCAAACCTAAACCTCTATGAGTGATGGTTTCATACTCTGTAAAATGGGGATAAGGATACCCTTCTTGTAGAGATGTGAAGAGGTTTAAATGAAATGATATACCACTTCATATCCCATGATTCAATATCCTTCCATGACACCTACTCCACAATACCTAGCTTGAGATTAATCCAACAGCTGATTTCTCAGTGCCTATACACAGCTGATTGAGTCCTACTAGAGAAGACTTCACAGCGTGAAATCTTCAAACTGAAGGAAAAAGCTTATTTTAAATAGGAGGGCGTAGTCATGAGTACATAGACGTTAAGGTCTGGATGTCAACCCTGGGTTTTAAAACAAGATAACGATATATAATCTTGTGGGGCCTTTATCAGTTGATACTCTCCCACCTAAGCTGGGTGCCCTGGATACCTGGTATTCCTTCTGTTTCCCTAGTCAGGCTTGTCTCCTTCCTCTCTCTATGCTATTTTTTTAAAAAATTAATTTCTCAAACCCTATATGCTATGAGCTAATTCCAACTCTCAGCAAATGACTTTGCCTCTTCCTGTTCTTGGAAAAGAGAGAAAGAGGAAGAGAACAATATAACGGGGAGTCTCTGGACTTTATCTGCCCTACACTTAATCTCACAGCATTCCCATTCATTTTTCCTCTTCTGTCTTCTCACTGTGGGAGAACGGGCTTGTTCAAGACTAGTCCTCTTTAAGTTCTGGATCCCATCCACTTTCACCTCCTGAGGACCTAGTCTGCCAATCATTCACTCTCTTCATCTTATTCTCATTTCTCCCTTTGATAGTGACACCTAATTATGTTCAGTATCTTCATTGTAACAAAGGAAACCTTCCTTAGATCTGAGTTCTTTCGTTGCTGGGAATCAGTGGTCTTCACTTCCCTTTCCCATCAAACTTCTGTGAGAAGCCTCATTTTCTGCCTCACTTTTATTCACTCATCAACCCACTTTTATTCTACATTTTGACTTTTATTCTACATCTTCATAAAAGCTATTTTTCCCAAGGCCGTCTATAATTATCTTCTTTTAAAATCCAGGGGTCATGTCCAGGTCTTTACATTAATTTCTATGTCCTCAGGAGTACTCTCTTCTATTTAAAATGACTGTTTTCCTTCAGTTTGGAAATTTCACACCCTCCTTGATTTTCCTTTACTTCTCTGCCTTCATATTCTCAGCATCCTCTGCCATTGCATTCCTATGATGTGGTATTCCTCAGGTTTCCATCGTGGGATTTCACCCTTTCTCACGTCTACACTATCTTCCTGGGTAATTGCACCCACTTTCAGGTTTTCAGCTAGGAATAATGAAGCTAGCAGCTATGACTCCAGACCAGTCTGGTTACTAAGACTCTACAGACAACAGTACTGTTGGTGTAATAATTCAGAGAGACCCCATGAATGGGGGAAATTTCTCTCTCTGGTGATTGCGTGTCCAGAATTGGTTCCTTCTGGTGGGTTCTTGGTCTCACTGACTTCAAGAATTAAGCCACAGGTACCTGGTATTTAGCCCCCAAATTCTAAGGAAAAATAGGACAGAATAGCGAGCGAAAGAGGTCCAATGATATTCACCGCTTGGCGATAGTAAATGGTCCCTTCGTGGTCACCAAAATGTGTCTGGAATTGGTTCCTTCCAGGTGGGTTCGTGGTCTTGCTGGCTTCAGGAGTGAAGCTATAGATCTTCGCGGTGAGTGTTACAGCTCATAAAGGTGGTGCAGGCCCAAAGAGTGAGCAGCAGCAAGATAAGAGCAAAAGAACAAATCTTCCACAGCCTGGAAGGTAACCCGAGGGTTGCTGCTGCTGACTCCTGTGGCCTGCTTTTATTCCCTTATTTGGCCCAACCCACATCCTGCCGATTGGTCCATTTCACAGAGAGCTGATTGGTCCATTTTACAGAGAGCTGATGGGTCCGTTTTACAGAGTGCTGATTGTTCTGTTTTGACAGAGTGCTGATTGGTGCGTTTACAAACCTTCAGCTAGACACAGAGCACTGATTGGTGCATTTACAATCCCTTAGCTAGACAGAAAAGTTCTCCAAGTCCCCTCCCGACCCAATAGCCCAGCTGGCTTCACCTCTCAATTGCAAGGAATGCTGTTGAAAGATAAGGGGTTAGAAAATATTAAGTCAGAGATCACACAAACTGAAAGCCTACAAACTATCAGAATTGCTCTGGCTCCTTCTGTAACTTAATATTCATAAAACTCAAGAGTTCTACAAAGTATATGCTATTAGTTGGCTTACATATTCAGGTGACCTTGATTTATATGAGATGTGTTTTCTCTATATTGAAGGTCAAATGCTAATTTTTACCTGAAATGTGTATCCTTTGCTTGTGAGAAGAATGTGAAAGTCTTTGTTTGATTAACACTACATAATATGTTTTCAAGTTGTCAGGACTGTAAATATTCAAATGAGAGAAGTCATTGTACTTTAGTAGCATGTACACCCTTAGTTCTGGCTAATGAGCACAAATATAAAAGCCTAATTATCACTGCTGTTTGACACTCCGTGGAGTGTTGACAGCAAGTAAGATCCCTTATAGGGTGTAGAAAAAAATGCAAATCTCTGACCTGAATGAAGATTGATAGTCCTTAAAAATAATACAGTTTTAATTGGTAACCAAATGTGTCATTACGTTTACAAAAATTAATTTTGAAAACAATTCTTGTCATAATGCCGTATTAGTCTCAAGTGTTAACACAAATGAAAATAAAGGCAATATTTGTCAAATATATTTTAATCACTTATTCTGTAGATAGAAATACATGACTGATTTTCTCTGTTGGGGAGTACAGTCTTCTGAACTGTTGCTGAAGCTAGGCTTGATGGTAGCTGTAGAAGAAGCACTTCTGTGTATGGTCTTCTGCTGTGTTCTGGCATTGCAAGGCTAACTGTGGCCTGGTCTCTGCCTCACCACTTCTATTATAAGACCTACAAGTGATCCATCTACATCAACTGAACCATGGACAAGGTTAGAGGAAGCTCCATTACCAATGTGATCAGTGTGATCAGTTGCCGAAGAATAGATGGTCCCAGTGAAGCAGATGACTTAAGATGATGAAAAGCTCTTCACCAGGCAGACAACAAAAGAAGTGGACGGGAACTAGGTCATGCAGAACATCATTAACAAAGTCATCTAATAACTTATTGTCTAAATATGGGCACTTTTGACAGTTAAAGGGAGTTATTTAATAATAGTGCTGGAAAAACAGACAAAAATTGTGTAAATAAAAACAAATTATTCCTCTGTAACTTAGTACTCCCATTTTTCTAAGAGAAAGAGAATGAGTTTTTTGTTTTGTTTTTTGTTTGTTTGTTTTGAGATGGAGTTTCACTCTTGTCACCCAGGCTGGAGTGCACTGACATGATCTCAACTCACTACAACCTCTGCCTCCTGGGTTCAAGTGAGTCTCCTGCCTCAGCCTCCAGAGTAGCTGGGGTTACAGGCGCTTGCCACCATGCCCAGCTAATTTTTTGTATTTTTAGTAGAGACAGGGTTTCACCATGTTGGCCAGGCTGGTTTTGAACTCATGACCTCAAGCAATCCACCCATCTTAGCCTCCCAAAGTGCTAAGATTACAGGTGTGAGCCACTGGGCCCAGCCGAGTTATTTTTTAAATTACTTTTTTTTTCTATTCCTTTTCTCCTTTTTTCCCGTTCCCCACTTCCTACTTAGCTGTTTAGAAATGCAATTATAAACTTTACCTCCTCTTTACCAGACACTCCCTACACAGCAAGCTTATCTAACTATGTGCTCACTTAGAAGCTCCAGAGCTGGAACTCTCTCCCACCAGAAGATTGCCTCAAGAGACAACAGTCAATTTAAAATCTAAAGTATGTGCATGATGAAATTCTCTCCCACTTTGAGAGCATCTTGAGACAACAGCCATTTTACAACCTAGTTCTGCCCACAGTAGCACTGCTCACTAGACCACCTGGTGGATAAGGCACTGAAGTGAGTCTGTAGACCCCTACCTGCTTGCTCTCTCTTCTGCATACTGTTCATGCCAAGTTCCCATTTAAAGCCCCTGATTTCTTTCCCCCAAAGCTAAACAGTACCTTTAAAGGCAGGAGCCTGTACTTCTTCCCCTAAACTAAGCTTTGAAACAGAGTCACTTTCTTTATACCAGACCTTGCTCTTGTTAATTGGACTCTGCTATGGCAGGTGACTGAACCTGTATTTCCGTTACAATCCTACTTTTATGCCATGCTTGTGTGATGCAAAGAGGCTAAATGGGCTTAAGGTTGAACAGTGAAATGAACAAATTTGCACTCTTAAAGGTCATTTTTAGTGGTAGTGCAGTAGATAGGAAGAAAAAGAGTGTGGTCACAGAAAAGTCACTTGGTTGATTACAAAAACCATCTTCTAGATGACAGTGCTAAGAGCCTCTTCTAAGGCAGAGACCATGAACAAATAGAAGAGGCAATAAATTTGAAAAATATCTAGAAGTTATAATCAGTAGGGATGGTGACTGGAATTGGAATATTAAGAGGAGGGAACATTCTGGGACCACTACAGAAGTTCCAGGTTGGGTGACTGTGCTGATAATGGTGCAACCAGTTATGATAAAGATCTTAGAGGATCGGTGGGTGGTGGTAGAGGGAGAGCATAAGACTAGTCTTAGTAGACTTAGCTTGATATGTTTGTGGGACATTGTTTTGTAGAAATGTCTAGTAGTTGATTGGAAAGAGGAATGGATGTTGGAAGAAAAGTCGAAGTTACTGATGAATGCATGAAACTATTATGATTACCAAACCACTCATCTTCAGAGGAATGTTCCTTAGTGCAAGTACTTGCTTGAATTCCTGCAAAACACTCTTTGGTTTTTCAGGATTAATTATTTTTATGTGAATGTGTCTACTAGAAATACAACTGTGACAATACTTTTTTTTTTTTTTTTTTGAGATGGAGTCTCGCTCTGTCGCCCAGGCTGGAGTGCAGGGGCGCCATCTTGGCTCACTGCAAGCTCCGCCTCCCAGGTTCACGCCATTCTCCTGCCTCAGCCTGCCCAGTAGCTGGGACTACAGGTGCCCGCCACCATACCTGGCTAATTTTTTGTATTTTTAGTAGAGACGGGGTTTCATCGTGTTAGCCAGGATGGTCTTGATCTGCTGACCTTGTGATCCGCCCGCCTCGGCCTCCCAAAGTGCTGGGATTACAGGCATGAGCCACCGCGCCCCACCTGTAACAATACTTTCCATTGCATTTGTGCTTTATAGCAAATGCATTTTTCCCCTATTTGTTCTTATAGTTTTACTTCAATGCATTTTGCACAGGTTGTTTCCAAAACAATCTCACGTAAAACTAGAAGAATTGTAGTATCCACTGACATACACTGAATAGTGCTAAAATAGCAGCATTGGGCCTAAAGCTGTGACCCACATCACACATTCCCTTCTATTGTTGCATCTATCATTGTCACTGAGGCACATTTAGGAATGTTGCATTGAAACAATGTGACTAGGAAACACTACCATAAGCTCAAACACACAGAGCCTCATTCATTTATTGTTCAGTTATTAAGACCCTATTACATTCTCAGCACTTTAAAAGATAGGACTCAGTAAGCAAAAAGTGCTCTTTCACCACTACTTATAATGCGGTTGCAACATTGATTTTGGTTGAGAAGATGTAAGGTTGTCCTGTATGATTCTTAATTTCTATCTCTGACCTTGCTATGAATACATTTTTTCATTTTTTTTTTTCTGGGTCACAGTCTTTTCAAGTTGGAGTAGTATAAAACTTAATTAGTGGACAAAATTTTCAAACAGCAAATATTTAATGTATAACAAGTTTAATAATGTCACCCTCCCACTTAGACTTTTTCAGTGGCTCCCAATCCCTCTAGGATAAAATATAAACTCTTTGGCATGTCATATAAGGTCAATCGTGATATTTCCTGAGCCTGTCTCTCTAACTTCTTTGAACTCTACCTTCTCCTGCACATTCCTCTGTCCAGTTATATGGCCTTCTTCTTCACTTGCATTGTTCACAACGGTCCTTTTTCTTCTCATTCTGGGTTATGCTTTGTTCCCTCTCCCTTGGTAGCTCTTCTCTTTCTTGTCCTAGATAACTCTTACATGACCTTCAAGATGGTGTTATTGAAACATCTCTGAGAAACATTTTTTTATTTCCAAGGCTGAGTTCAGGGCTCCTCCTACTTGCTTTTATAACAATCTGTATTTATTTTTATTCCAGTTCCTACCATGCTTTTACTATCTGGGATTAATTTATCCCTTGCAGTAGATAGGTTATTGAAGCCAGTAGCCATGTTTTAATCTTAATATCCCTACCACTTTGCTCAATACTTATATTATGTAACTTTGAAATGATTCCAAACACCCACATAATTTGTGACATGAGTGATGTATATTTTGCTGTAATAGAACTTGGAGTGCATTCCTCCTCTTCTGGAGAATGGGACATCTTATCAGACTCCACATGTATGAACATGGAATATACTTCCCCCGCCCTTGGGAATGTGATATCACACCTTAATCAGACACCATATGTGAGCTACTGACCTCAGCTACTGGACTTCAAAACACGGTAAACTCAGAAGTTTGGCAGACACTGTAAGAGCTGAGGCCATGACAGGCTGCACTTTCAGCTGCCTTGCCAAGACTCACAGCTTAGGCAGCCACAGCACCACACCTTGTTAGCCTCTGAAATTATCTCCAAAGCCTGGCCTGGCAGCAGCACCACCACCCTCCAGCTTTAGGTTCATCATGGATATCTGCTGTGTTGGATGCCAGCTCTCCTGAGAAACCTTTCACGTAAAGATACACCTTAACCTTTCATTGGACTTTACTTTCCACAGAGGTCGGCTTCCATCTAATTGATTAGCTAGAGTTCAATAGCTTTGCAACTCACTCACTGTCTGGAGATGTACCTCGTCTGTCAAAATCAAATGAATTCCCTGTGAGTTTGTTCTCATTGTTCTCTCTTTCTTTAAGCACTGCGAACCTAACAAAAGATTCTCTTTGTATTAAAATAAACCATCTGTTTCATGAAATCTTACTCATCTCCTTATTTTAACCATACAAAAACAACCTGGCACCTGGGAGCTGTTCAGTACGTGTTTGCTGAACGAAGTCATGAGTGAATGAGTGAAAGAATGAACACACTTACCTGTGGCATCGTGCCCTCCAGGACTTTAGTATTTCTTGTCTCCTTCCCTCCCAGTCCCTTTTAGTTCACCCTTCACTAAGTCAAATTGAGGAAAATGTCTCCCCACACCCATGTGTGGTGCAGTTGTCCTTACAGGGCAATGTTCAGGAGACTCATGTGTGCCTTGGCATCAGCCTGCTTCCAGCTTGCCTTTTTGTAAGTTCTTCTTAGAAGAATGCTCTTTACTGCGTGACCTTATTCCTAGATAAGTAGAACAATGAGAGATGCAGTTCCTGTGTGAGTTCTTGCATCGATTCAGAGATTACAGTGGAGTGCTAGTGAGTTTTCACAACCCAGGCACCTGTCCCAAGTCTTCATAACTACAGATAACCTTGTTGCTGGCCCAACTTCCCAACAGCTACGTCTCCCATGAGATGATGCAGACAATTAAGAAATGGCTACTTTGGAAATAATTTTGATCCAAAGAAGGATTTATTTGTAAATGAGAAGCATATGATGTGAGCCTGAGGAAACACGGCCATGTTATCTTAAAGCACCTCCATCTTTAGGAGGTGAAAGAAGTTTTCAAGGGGGCTCTATAAAATTTTGAATACTGCTGGGCACAGTGGGTCATGCCTATAATCCCAGCACTTTGGGAGGCCAAGGCAGGAGCAATCACTTGAGGCCAGGAGTTAAACACCTGAGCAACTTCTGAGCAACATAGCAAAATCCTGTCTCTAAAAAAAAAAAAAAAAAAAAAAAAAAAAGAGCTGCACATGGTGGCATGTGCCTGTGGTCCCGGCTACTCAGGAGGCTGAGATAGAAGGATTTCTTGTGCCCAGGAGGTCCAAGCTACAGTGAGTTGTGATTGCGCCACTGTACTCCAGCTTGGGTGATAGAGTGAGAACCTGCCTCGAAAAAAAAAAGAAAAAGAAAAAGAAAAAAATGTTGAACTCTATAAATGACAGTGGGCATACTAATGCTCTATATTTTGGTGCGATCTCACCACAAACCCAGGTGGTTTTCTAAATATCAAATAAATGATTTCATGAGTCTATGCCACAAAACTCCAGAGGAAAGAAAGGGCTGGAGACAGTCAAGGGCTGCGAAAGATTAAATTCTGCCTGGGTCACTGCTTTTAACCTCAGCAAGTAAGAAAGGGACATGAAACCCAAAGAACCCACACAACATGGTAAGTCAGGCAATGCCCCAATGAGTACACCTTTTAAAATCTATATAAATTCTTTATAAATTTATGTATTCTATATAAATGTATATATTCTATATACATTTATATATAAATTCTATATATTCTATATACATTTATATATATAAATTCTATATATTCTATATACATTTATATATAAATTCTATATATATATAGAAAATAAGAAATAAAATAACCACAGACAAATAAAACTTTAAAAAAATTATGTCAGGAAGAATCAGTAGCAAAAATAACTGAGACTTGCAAAGGAGTGCAAAGAAGAACTGCAAAGGGCAATTTGATGTATGTTCAATGCAGTAGTTCTTTATTACTACATAAAAACTCACTTCAAACACCCGTTTATTATCTTACAGCTTCCATGGCTTAGCTAGGTCTTCTGCTTATGACCTCACAAAGCTTCAATCAAGGCGTTGCAATCTCATTTGAGGTTGGAGTCCTCTTTCAAGGTCATGTGGTTGCTAGAGTTCATTCCGTTGCAGCTGTAGAATTCATGGTGGCTTGCTTTTTTCAGGGCCACTGGGAGAGAGAGAATCTTTGCTGCTTTGAGTCTCTGAGCTCAGGGAAAGCCTAAATTCTCTTTGAAAGAGCTCTGTGGATGAGGTCAGGACTTTCCAGGGCAAGCTTCTTTTTCATTGACTCAAAATCAACTAGAGACCTTAATTACATCATCTGAAAAGTCCCTTCTGTTTTACCATGTAAAAGAAACACAGTCATGCGAGTGACATCCCATCACTTTTGCGTATTCTATTGGTTAGTAGCAGGTAACAGGTTCTGCCCACTCTCCAGGAGATGGGATTACCCATGGATGTGACTCACTGGGGGTCACTGCAGGATGTGTTTGCCACATTTGGAGAGAGGAGACCTGGCTCCACTCACTAGAACAGGCACACAGGATGTGGCAGGTACAGTGTTAGACATGGGGATTCTGAGGTGAGAAGCTCACTTTCCCTGCCTTACTTGAGATAGTTTTTAGTGTAGTGCAAAATATAGGCCAGATATTTGGGGCCAATGAAGAGAAAACAAATCTCTGTCTCTTATTTTGTTTCTAACTTCTTATGAAATCATGGTGAGGGTGAATGATCTTCAAACTGAAAAGAACAGACCTAGAGCAGGGAATGAAGAGGAAGGCAGATAAAGGAATACTCTAGAAGCCCTTAACTATCCTGAATGCATCAATGACAATTTGCCCTATAAATATTGAGAGGTGACACCGTGCTGGCGGCCCTTGCTCACTCTCAGCGCCTCCACGGCCTCGGTGTCCGCTCTGGCCATGCTTGAGGAGCCCTTCAGCCCTCTGCTGCACTGTGGGAGCCCCTTTCTGGGCTGTCTGAGGCTGGAGCCGGCTCCCTCTGCTTGCTGGTAGGTGTGGAGGGAGAAGCGCCTAGGGAACTGGGTCTGCAGGCAGCGCTGGCGGGCCAGCGTGAGTTCAGGGAGTTCCGGGTTGGGGAGGGCTCAGGCGGCCCGAACTCCAAGCAGCATGCCAGTGCACCTGGCCCGGGCAGTAAGGGGCTTAACACCCTGGCCAGCTGCACTGGGTGACCCACCCAGGCAGCACTGGAATTCTGGCAGGGCCTCAGCTGCATCCCCGCAGGGCAGGGCTTGGGACCTGCAGCCTGCCATGCCCGAGCTCCCCTCAACCCCCCTCCGTGGTGGGCTCCCGGGCTGCCGGGAGTCTCCGTGAGGGCACCAACCCCTGCTCCGCGGAGACTGGTCCCACCAACTGCCCGAGGGCTGAGGAGTGCGGGCACCTGGCGGGACTGTCCAGCAGCTCCACTAGCCTGGCACAGGATCCACTAGGGGAAGCCAGCTGGGCTCCTGAGTAGGGTGGAGACTTGGAGAACTTTTATGTCCAGCTGGAGGATTGTACATGCACCAATCAGCACTCTGTATCTAGCTGGGGGGGGGGGGGGGGTTTGTGGATGCACCAATCAGCACTCTATATCTAGCTAATCTGGTGGGGACTTGCAGAGCTTTTATGTCTAGGAGCACTTTTATGTCTCCCTGAAAGAGTGCAAATGCACCATTCAGCGCTCTGTCTAGCTCAGGGATTGTAAATGCACCAGTCAGCACCCTGTCAAAACAGACCAATTAGCTCTCTGTAAAATGGGCCAATCAGCGCTCTGCAAAATGGACCAATCAGCAGGATGTGAGTGGGATCAGATAAGAGAATAAAAGCAGGCTGCTGAAGCTTGTAGTGGCAACCCAGTGGGGCACCCTTACACAGTGTGGGAGGTTTGTTCCTTTGTTGTTTACAATAACTCCTAGTGCTGCTCACTCTTTGGGTGCTTGCTGCCTTTATGAGCTGTAACACTCATCACTAAGGTCTCCGGCTTCACTCCTGAAGCCAGCGAGACAACCAACCCACCACAAGGAAGAAACTCCAAACACATCCGAACATCAGAAGGTGCAAACTTCGGCCATACCATCTTTAAGAACTGTAACACTCACCTCAAAGGTGTGTGTCTTCGTTCTTGAAGTCAGTGAGATGAAGAACCCACCAATTCCGGACAGAATATCGTTGAAGGTAGGGAGAAAACTTATAAATAAGGATGCTGAAGTGTTGTCACTGATCTTTGCGCAATCAAGAAGTGCTGGAAGACTGAGCTAAGAAAATATTCTAATGAAGATGTATGCAGCAAATATTTTTGGGAAGAACTCTGTGTGTAGACAGCAGGTTCAAGCTCTGCAATTCTGTTTGGTGGCCTGGGCAATTCGTGGAACTCACTTTTCTCCTATGCCAACTTCAAAGATCTGGACCTGATGCTTAAGGGTTGTACCTCAGACACTGAGGGCACACACATTCTTCTAAAAAGGATGTGGAAAAATATGGTTATACTTCTCTTTACTGAAAGCATAGAGCACTATAGGAAATAAGATTCCATTCCAGAAAACTGGAACAATCTCACTGAAGCTATTTATATGAACTAACGCACCTCCTTCTTTTCTCCTAGTTTTGATGCTAGGAATAAAGGGTGAGGGAGGGGAGGAGAGAGAGAGAGAGACACTAAAAGTTAAGGAGCTGATATTTATAACCAGTTTTGGAAGCAGATCTTAAGCCTTGCTGTCTTCATAATAGATAGGCATTTTCAGACCCTGAATTGCAAGGTTAGCATTTTCCCAAGAATAACCTAACAGAGCTCTCAAGATAATTCCTCAAAGGCCAAGGACCTAAAATATCTGCCGCGTGTTCTTCTGTCTCTTTCCAGAGCAATCAGGGATCATTCTTCAGCGTCCTGAAGAGTGTTTTCTTTGCCGCTGCTTTGCAGGCAACACAAGCGCCGCGCAGCTGTGCTCCTACTAGGCCTCTGCGCGGAGCCACCTGACTTCCTGCCGGGAGCTGAGCTCCCGCGCACCGCTACTCCACAATCCAGAGAATTTGCTTCAGTTGGTGGAATTTGCAGCAATATGTCCCTTGAGTGTGTCCTTGTCCGAAATGATTTTTCTCTTTCTCTAGCTTTTCTGAGTCAGCTGTGTTTGGAGTTGAAACGGAAGCTATGTGCAGCAGCCTCAGAGGTGTGACTGTGCCCAGAAGCGGGGCACAGTTCATAGGGTTGCTGAAGGGAAAGCTGCTTTTAGTCCAGGAGTTAACCTCTTGGAATTCAGAATATCTGGGCTTTATCCAAGCCGTGCATCCCTTTTCCCATCTAAAACCACCCACAACTTAAAAACATATAAAACAGAATAAAATAAAGTAAAATCTGTTAGATTACCTTTCCCCTGATGAGCCTCCTTCCCTATCATGGCAGAAGAGAAATAGCATAAAGTCGGAATTTGTTATCAAAGCAAGCAAGATCCTGTGATCTGAATGCTGCTCAACCTCAGCTTCTATTACCCTCTTAAACAGAACTGGAGCAAGTTCAAAATCATATGTAGATTCCCAAATACATTCTGTTCTCCTAGGGTCTGTGTGAAAGATCCCAGTTTTCTCAGGCATGAAAGTTTCTCCCTGCTTGCCTCTGCTGAGCTTCTGTTCAGGTCTCCAACCCGACTTCAACATTAACCTCCGTTGTGGATGCTTCTCTTACCCTTTCAACTTCCCCAGACCACAAGCGCTTTCTCTGCTTTGCCCTTGCACTTGTTATTTGGAATGTAACGATCTGCTTTCCTGTTTCCCGCCCCCATACAACAAAACTTTTAAAAAATTGTGGAAAAATGGAATTAAAAGATAAAATTTAAAAATATAAACTTTGTTTCTCACCATAAACTCCATCAAGTTCAAGACACTTTTGTGAGTGATGATACAGTCATTTAACCAATCCCTAAAGAACTGAGGGTCTTGGGAATTTAACCATGCCAATGCAGTCTTTTTTACATTATTAACTGAAGAAAAAGGGATGCCCTTTACGGATTTTTTTTTTAAGATTAGGAAACAAAAAAAATAAGAAGAAGCCAAGTCAGGACTGTCAGGTAGATGTCTAATGATTTCCCACTGAAACTCCTGCAAAATTGCCCTCGTTTGATAAGAGGAATGAGCAGGAATATTATCATGATGGAAAAGGGCTCCCTGCTGAAGCTTTTCCTGGGTGTTTTTTGGCTAAACCTCTAGCTAACTTTCTCAAAACAGTCTCGTAATAAGCAGATGTTATCGTTCTTTGGCTCTCCAGAAAGTCAAAAAACAAAATGCCTTGAGCATGCAAGAAAAAAATCCGTGGCAGTGACCTTTGCTCTTGACTGGTTTGCTTTTGCTTTGACTGGACCACTGCAACCTTTTGGTAGCCATTGCTTTGATTTTGCTTTATCTTCAGGATTGTGCTAGTAAAGCTGTGTTCCGTCTCCTATTACAATTCTTCAAAGAAATATTTCAAAGAAATACTTGATTCCACTTGTTTTAAAATTTCCATTGAAAGCTCTATTCTTGTCTGAAACTAATCTGGGTGCCACAGTTATGGCATCCATCACATGGAAATTTTGCTCAACTTTAATTTGTCAGAATTGTGCAAGCTGAACCACCTGAAATGCCTATGATGTTGACTGTTTTCTGCTGTTGTTTATCCTCTTCAATGAAGGCATGAGCAAGATTAATTTTTTCCTTGCAATTGATGTGGATGGTGTGCTGCCACAGTCTTCATCTTCAGCATCCACTTGTCCCTTCTTAAAATAAGTTATCCATTTGGAAACTGTTTATTTCTTTGGAACATTGTCCCCAAAACTTTTCATAAGGCATCAGTGACTTCACCATTCTTCCACCTAAGCTTCACCACACATTTGATGTTTGTTCTTGCTTCAAATTGTAGTAGTATTTATGTTTTTTTCTGATAGAGGCACTTCTCAAACTCATGTCTCATCCTTCTTAGTGCCTCAAACTAGACTCTGTTCAGACATGTTATAACAAGATAGTACAAGATCATTTTGGTACCAAAAAAAATGAAAATCTATGTAGTTTTTTCATACTATACATTTTTCATAATCCATTTGAAGACCTCTCATATTTAAGCACAATGAGAAGTGGCACCCTATCTTTATAACCAAATCCATAAGTACTTTTACTTAGCGATAAATATTTATTAAATGAATGATGAATGATCTTTACCTCATGTAAAAAATATCATAGGGAGACCCTAGAAGGTAGAAAATTTCCAGTCTTCACACAAAATGTTTCTCTTTGAACCCCGTAGACTGATGACTGTTATCTTGAGAAAAGCAAACCTTAAAAATCTTGTTATTTTACCAGTGTTAACCACAAGATCTTGGTATGTAACTAAGGCATGAGACAGATCTTATACTTTTAGAGGCATATACTGACAGATATTATACTTTTAGAGGCAATTCCTGAGAATAATTTAGAATTAAGAATATGTGTAATATGTACTCTAGGTATGACTATAAAAATCATTGAGAAGCAGTTTATAAATGAAGCAGTGGAGAACATGGAGCCAGATTAGGTTTTGCAAAAAGGAATTGAGACATTTTAAGTTGTGTTGGTGGCAAATTTACCAGGGAGTGACTTTGGAAAGTGGTCTATTCCTTTTTTCCTCCCAATGTGGAAATTCCTTTCACTTCATCACTGATGTAGGACTGCTTAGCTTCTATTTAAACAATTATAGTAACCAGGAGCTTAGGATTTTATAAGAAATAGCTCTGATTGTAAATATACTCTTTTTTTCATATTTACTTGACCACTTTCTACCTACAACTTCTGCCTATTTGCTGTCATTTTGAGTCTTGGAAACTACAAAGATGAATCAGCTTTACATGTTGGGTGAGGGCACTGATTGGCTTTACTTCAAAGTCTTCCTTGTTTCTGGCAAAATATCCTGGTTAACTTGTGTAGACTCTCACTAGCAGACTCTTACTAATTTGTCAGAGCCCTGTTTAAAATATGTGTATCTTATCTGGTATATTCTAAACTTCACAGACTAAAATACAGCCCTCATTCCTTTTACTCTAAAATTCTATTATTTATTAAAACTTGATATGAAATTTACCTTTACATTTTGGTTGCATTTATTATTCCATGTTTTCATTATGGCCCATGAAAAAAATCCAGAATTATAATTCAAACTGCTGCTCAATTAGGACTCACTAGATCTTCATTTATGCATTTATGAGTAATATCTTTATCTCCTTTAATATCTGTTTTGTTATCTTCATCATAGCTATTCTATCAATCGAAATGATCTGGAAACTTGATTCTGTCAACCTTCATAATAACTTTTCATGATAGCTTTGTTTGGTACATGAATTTGATAAAATTATCTTCTAATCATATGTCATCATCCAGTTCCCTTTACCAATCATTTTCAAGCCCTCAATATGAGCTAAACACTGAAGGGATGAATATTAAGTAAGTGGGGGAGGCCGAATGATTTCTTCCCAGGAGTATAAAATGACTCTGGGGAATAGTCATTTTGTAAGTAAACACAACGCAAGGTGCTACTATATACCTTAGTGGAACATGAACAAGATCTGGGGGAGTGTAGAAAAGGCAGAGTTTCTTTCCCCCATAGGGTCAGAAAAAAATGTTGTGGAGAAGGTGGCGTTTGAAGTTAAAGGTCATGAATGTTGAATAGAATTTGACCAATGTGGGACCACTATATAAATGATATTGTAGACCAGGGGAATATCATATAGCAAGGATGCAGGGATGGATAATTCAGGACATTTTGGGGCATGAAGTGGTATGAGGAAGCTAAGGGCCCATGGATAGAATAGAGCACAAGATGAGAAGGATTATATACTCGAGCCAGATGGTTGGGGCTTGAAAGCATGCAAAGGAACTTAGGGTTATGCTAGACCCTTGGAAGCCACTAAAGACTTTAGAGTAGGAAAGTGATATAATTAGATTTGGTTTTAGAAAGACTGTTGGCTCTGTGTGGTATATACTGAGGCTAGAAAACCAAAAGGAGAGTTCAGGGGCTGTAGCAATAATAATAGTAACTATAAGTAATACTGAAATGACATTTATAATTTATATGTTGCTTTTACATGTGATCACATCGTTTAATGTCAAAGTTCATGTGAACTAGCACTAGCACTAGCACTGTGCTAATAGGCATGAAAAAAGGATGGATTTGATGCCATGGAGGAGGGGTAGAATAGAGAGAGCTTGGCAACTAATTATATGTGGAACACTAAGAAGAAAGCAAGTTGCAGGTTACTCTGGGGTTTCCAAACAAGTAGCCTGGAAGGAGCAGGCACACTCAAATGGAATATGTGAGAAGAGGGTAATGAGGGATATTTACAAAGATGAGGGCAGAGATAAGGGGAACCTACAGAGGAGAGTGCTGCTTGCCAGAGACGTTACCATAACTAGGCCTGAAGGAGCAAGGCAAGGGAGTGGTTACCTGAGTAGTTGCCTGAGTGATTACCAGCCCCTCAACCCCAACAGGAACTGTGGACTTTAGTAGAAGAATGTAGCCAGCTCAGGTACACCCTGATGGCAGGGATGTAAGGAAGTGAACACGTCAATCCCACTCTTGCCCTGCTGCTGTTGCTCATTGGCTGATATCAACCAGAAGCCAGGGGACAAGGAGGTTGGCTGGCCATGCCCCTCTATCCCGTATCCATATAAATCCCAAACCCCAGGTTCCATGAAAACACGAGTACACGAGCAGATGAGGAGATGAGCAGAAGAGCAGAAGAATGGCAGAATGGTGTGAGAGAGAGAAGGGAAGGAGCATCTGAATGCTGAGAGGAGTTCAGCTGGGAGCATTCAGAGAGGAGATCAGCCACACTGGATGGCCAAGCTTAGGGGGAAGATCATCTTCCCACTCCATCCCCTTCCCAGCTCCCTGTCCTTCCTACTGAGAACCACTTCCACCACTCAATAAAACACCCATATTCATCCTTCAAGACCATATGTGACCTGATTTTTCCTGGACACTGGAAAAGAGCTCAAGATATAGAAAGCTGTCACACTGCCCCTCTGCCCTTATGAAAAGACAGCGGATCCACTGAGCAGTTTAACACTTAAGCTGTCTGTGGACGGCAAGGTTAAAAGAGTGCACTGTGACACACAACCAATTCGGCTTCTAGAGTTGCAAGCACCCACCCCTTGACATTGCCATGGGGCTAGAACCCAGGGGCACTCACCCTGGCTCCTGCACATGCCCATCTGTGTGCTCTCCCCTTCCATAAGGGATTTGAGCATGCAGCACAGTGGCCAGGTGAGCCACACCCCTGTCACACATCCTGTGAGGGGTATCGGGAAGCTCTCCTGTTTCATTGCCACCATTCATTATGTCAGAATTGTTGGTAAGAATTTGTTGACTAAGACAAGGCTTGTGAAACAACTAGACATGCCTTCCAGCTTGTGTCATTGTTGCCTATCCATTGCTAATTTTGTGGACGCATCAACATTGCGTATGTAGTTGTGTCACAATCTGAGAATCCCCCTAAGTGCATGTTTTCTTCTCTCCAAAAGTACTTTGTCACAAAATTTGTGGAACCAACGTAATGACATGCCCATTGTCCATGAAAATTCCAAAACCAAGTAAATTTGTGAAGACAAAGCAAAATAGTTAATCTGATGTAATCTCTTAGTGAATGCTTTTGCATTCTGACTGAAGTCCAGATTTTTTTACATGAGCACAAGCTCCCTGTTTCATGTTAGTCCTTTTATTGACAGCCAATATCAAACCTGTCAGTTTACAGTCTTTTGTGTCTTTTCATTTATTAGAGATAGAAAGACAAAGTGACAGACAGACACACATGCACACCCACATCACAGAAAGAGAGATAAAAAAGGGAGCCTATAAAAATTAATGTTCAAATGATGTAAATTGGCCAAGAACATATGTCTTTCAGGATGTTGATCTATTCATTATTCCAGCCTAGATGGAAGCCACTAAACTTAATTAATGCAGCACACAACTTTAAATCCTATGAGAATTACCCACTGTCTCATGCTCCTTTTGATTCACATACCTGAGAATTTCTACTCCACCATCACCATTTCCTTTAAAGCCATCACACAAAAGTATTGTTGTAAGTAGTGTAGCTGCTTTCATTTGCCTATGACCCTATTAGTTTCCACATCTACATTACAGGATTTTTGTAGAAAGAAATGATGTCCTGGTCACTTCAGTTGGTGTTTAGTAATGATTGTTGAATGGGTAAATGAATGAATGAATGAAGAGATGAAAGAATGGTGGAGGAAATGGTAAAAAATGGCTTCAGTTTTGTTTCTTTGTGTATCCTTGGAACTAATTTCCCTCTTCCATTTATTATAATGCTCTATACTTTCATCTGTCATTCACATCTTTTCATAGCTACTCTGTGGTAAATGAGATTTTGTTAGTGGCCATAAAACAGTTGAAATCTGCAATTTCATTAGGCATTCAATTTCCACCATAAAACTTAATGACTAAGCAGATGAACATGGAGATGATTTTGTAAGGATAAAGTGCACAGACATACACATCATAATTGCAAGGCTACTGTACGGCTTAAGCAATTCAGACAAGCCAGCTGCTCTGAAAAGAAACAAGTATGCCTTCCTGACAGCTTTTATCAGCTAAATTGTGCTCACAGCTTTCTTTCAATGCACACTTGATTTTGATTGGGATATTCTAAGTATATCATGTGGTAAAATCACATGGCCCCATAGCATTCTATCTTTTCAAAAACAACTATGCTTGTTGATTGGTCCAATTATATATCTCCCTTTACAATCCCCAAATTTATCTCCATTTCACAGATGGAGAAACTAAGGCAAAATCAATTTAAGTAATATGACAAGTTGTTACCGTATTAGGATTACATCTAATACAAGAAGTATGTGCTTATATTATATCAGTAGTTAAATGTTGCTAATTCAATTTCTGTAAACTGATAATAGTTCTTGTGAAAGTATCACAAAGCAGGTACTCTCACAGAGTGTTAATGCAAGTATACATTAGTACAGCCTTTTTGAAAGACCACTTGGCAATACGTGTTGGTAGCAATACGTGTTGGTGGCAATACAAATATTCATATGCCCCAACGGTGTAATTAAAGTTCTAGGAATCCAACCTGAGGTAAGAATCCTTGATGTTTTCAAGGATTCATGCACAAATACAGTATTATTTTTGGGCCCCTATCACAATGTTGGGCATATGACAAGTGCTTCGCATTATCTCACTTAGTGTGCATCTTTCTCACATGACACAGGCATTCTTCCCATCATTCACATAAGCAAGAGACTTGAAAAAAAATGAAGCAACAACAATAAAAGCGTCAAGTAAGAAGCCATAGCCGCTTGGCTGCTGGAGAGAATTAGAATCCAACATTATTGATTACAGAAAATTTAGAAACTAAATTCTCAATATTATATATGAAAACTATAGACTTATGTTAGAAAATTATCAATGGACAGGCACAGTGGCTCATGCCTGTAATTCCAGCACTTTGAGAGGCCGAGACAGGTGGATAATCTCAGCCCAGGAGTTGGAGACCAGCCTGACAACATGGAGAAACCATGTCTACAAAAAAAAAAGCAAAAAACAAAAAAACAAAAATTAGCCAGGTGTGATAGCGTGCACTGTAGTCCCAGCTACTAGGGAGGCTGAGGTGAGAGGATCACCTAAGCCCAGGAAGTCAAAGCCGCAGTGAGCTAAGAATGTGCCACTGCACTTCAGCCTGGGTGACAGAGCAAGAGCCTGTCTAAAAAATTTAAAAAATAAAAAAGAATAGAAAAAGAAAATGAGTAATGACTAAAACTATGCTTTAAGTAATTTTAGTGATATTTATTTGTGATTTACACCTTAAACAAATATTTATTGAGAACCTATCATTTAATATGTATTTTCTAGATACTAGGTATGTACATATATGAATCTGGAGATTAGGCAATGATATGGATAGGAAGTAGGGAAATACTGGGTAAAAGAGGGTGGTTCACTGGCAAAGGCCCCAGTCTCACGCCTGGAAACCTGTGGCCCTAAATGGGAACAGACACTCCTGTTTTTGCACTCAAATGTTGCCTTTTGGCCTGCCATGCTCCCCACCCTGTACCCATATAACCCCCAAAATCCAGCCTCCACAAGCAGAAGAACAGAGGACAGAAGAGCAACAGAGTGGCAGAGAAGGAGAGAGGAGAATGAGTGTCTGAACACTGAGAGGGGTTCAGCTGGGGATGGTTGGAGAGGACATTGGCTGCAGGATGGTTGAACTCCAAGAGATCGTTTTCCTACTTCATCCCCTTTCCAGCTCCCCATCTATCCCTCTGAAAGCCACCTCCATCAAGCAATAAAATTCCCTGCATTTACCATCCTTCAGTTTTTCTGCGTGTCCTGATTCTTTCTGAATACTGGACAAGGACCTGGGTATTGGGGGAACCCACCCCCAATATTTCAATGTAGGTTCTTTCTGTATTCCCTAAGGGTCAGCCGGTTGAGAAATAAAGAGAAAGAGTACAAAGAGAGAAATTTTACAGCTGGGACTCCAAGGGTGATATCACATATTGGTAGGACCATGATGCCCACCTGAGCTGCAAAACCAGCAAGTTTTTTTTAAGGATTTCAAAAGGGGAGGGGGTGTAAGAACAGGTCACAAAGATCATATGCTTCAAAGGGCAAAAAGGACAACAAAGATCACATGCTTCTGAGGCCAATATAGTTCACAAGTCAAAGGGCAAAGCAAAGATCACAAGGCAAAGGGTGAAATCAAAAACTCCTGATAAGGGTCTATGTTCAGCTGTGCATGTATTGTCTTGATAAACATCTTAAACAACATAAAACAGGGTTCAAAAGCAGAGAACTTGTCTGACCTCAAATTCACCAGGGTGGGGTTTTTTCCCCACCCTAATAAGCCTGAGGGTACTGCAGGAGACCAGGACGTATTTCAGTCCTTATCTCAACCACATAAGACAGACACTCCCAGAGCAGCCATTTATAGACCTCCCCCCAGTAATGCATTCCTTTCCCAGGGTCTTAATTATTAATATTCCTTGCTAGGAAAAGCATTCAGCGATATCTTCCCTACTTGCACATCCATTTATAGGCTCTCTGCAAGAAGAAAAATATGGCTCTATTCTGCCTGACCCCATAGGCAGTCAGACCTTAGGATTATCTTCCCTTTTTCCCTGAAAGTAGCTGTTATTTTCTTCTTTTTCAGCATGCACTGATTTCATACTGTTTAAACACACATATTTTACAATCAATTTGTACAGATAACACAATAGTGGTCCTGAGGTGGCGTACATTCTCAGCTTATGAAGATAACAGGATTAAGAGATTAAAGACCGGCATAAGAAATTACAAAAGTATTAATTTTGGGAACTGATAAATGTCCATATTAAAATGGAATCTTCACAATTTATGTTCAGAGATTGCAATAAAGACAGGCATAAGAAATTATAAAAGTATTAATTTTGGGAACTGATATATGTCCGCATTAAAATGAAATCTTCACAATTTATGTTCCTCTGCTGTGGCTCCAGCCGGTCCCTCTGTTCAGGGTCCCTGACTTCCCACAATACCTGGGTACCAAGAGAGCACTGACCTGGTTAATGCTTAAGCCGTCTGTGGACAGCAGAGCTAAAAGAGGACTGTAACACACTCACTGTGGCTTTGAGAGTTGAAGGCAACCACCCCTAGATACTACTGTGGGGCCAGATCCCAAAGGCACTTGTACTTGCCCATCTGCATGGTTCCCCTCCCATAAGGGGTTTGAGTGTGCAGCAACAGAACAGATGAGCCACACCCCATCACACATTCTGCAAGGTAGGTGGGGATCAGGGAACTCTCCCGTTTCAGCAAGAGATAAAATACTTATGGGTCATCAGGTTGGTATATAAAGCCTGGGGCACTGAATGAGATGAACTAAAGAGTAAATTGGATACAGAAGAGGCTCAACAGTTGACCCCTGGGAACTTCAATGTTAAGAGATTAGTGAGAAGATAGAAATAAACAACAACAAAAAAATGATTCTGAAGTTGCAATTACCGAGATGGGAAAACAATGAGGAATCTGGGAAGTAAGCAACACAAGTAATGGCAAAAGCACAATTACTTTTGCACCAACCTAATAATTTTAAGTAGGAGGCCATGATCAACCATGTCAAATGCTGTGGAGCAGCTGAGTAAAATATGGATTGACACTTGGATTTGGCAACATCGAGACCATTGTTGACCTTATAATTCTTTCACTGGGAGTGATAATTGCAAAAGCCTAACTGGAGTGGTTGGAGGAAGAAAGACAAGCTGAACAATTGGAGAAAACAAATAAAAATGCCTCAATGTATTTGTTTTGTTATAGGGGGGATCACAGGGTGGAAGGTAATAATAGGTCAAGGAAGAGTTGTATGTTTGTTTCTTTAAGAAGAAAGACATTGCACCATGTTAGTTGATAGGACTGCTGTATGGAAGGAAAATTGATATTTTTAGAAATAGAGGTTAATTGCATAAGTAATGTCCTTGAATAGGTGAGAGGAGATGGGCATAGCCTAGGGGTTGACCTTAGATTGGATCTGGGACAGTTAACCTAGTACAACAGAAGGAAAAGGTCGAACACGTAGGTTCATATGGTTGGTAAATTTTATAATGAGAAAAGGATGAACATCTCTTGTGATTGTTTCTGTTTTCTTGTGTGATAAGAAATAAGATTGACAGCTGTGTGTCTAGAAAAGGAAGGGGTGCTGGACACTTCAGAAGAGATGTTAAATAACTTTTTAGAGAGTGAAAATGTGGATAGACAATTGAAGTACGAATAGGATAGCCAGGTGGTATTTACGGTCCACTTAATTAATAAATGACTTTCAATACAGAGGGTTTGGGTGGTAGAACTTAATGGTAAAGGCCTCAAAGGAAGGGATATAAGTGATATTTTCTTTAGGGAACAAAGTGGGAATATGATCCAGATGTGTCTGGCTGTGAGACCCTAAAAGTCCAGGGCTATGTAGGATAAGACAGAAAAAAAATCAGACCCGCTTGAAAGTAATGTAGAACAGTAATGCCTCAGAGATGAGTCCAGGTTGAATTAAAGCAGGGTTAGGAGAACATCTAGAGGAGAGCAGGAGGATGTAGACGATTTTGGTGATGACAGACTGTGAGTCCTAATTTGATTGGAAAATTTGTAGAATTCATTGGGTAAAGTGCCCAGAACTGACGCATAGACCTTTTGAGATACCTGAGATTAGCAGGATATAGAAAATGCTGTGGACTGTGGAAGAAGCCAGGAAACCTTTACATTCTCAACATGATACCCTAAAGTATCGTACTCAGAACATTATACCCTAAAGTATGGTGCCTTGGCAAGTTGAGTATTTATTAGTTAAAGAAGAAAGGAGAGCTTCAGCAGCAAGAAGGTCTCTCTGACTTCCTCTTCTCCCCCACTCATTCCCCCTTACCCTGCAACCAAAGCAAGCTATAAAAGCAAGGAACATCACTCACTGACCTACGTCCTCTGAAAGTAGGTCATAAGATCCTCATGTAATAGGCATCCTAACCTATACTCGGAGGAAAGGAATGCAGACAGAGAGACCGAGAAGAATCTAAACAAACAAGCCTTGCTGAGTTTCTCACAGTTTATTACCTTTTTTGTTTAATCATGTTCTCTGTAACTACCCACTTCTTTCAGCAGACTTAGTGTAAAAATACTTTTTTCCTGGGTCTTTGAGTCTTCATTACTGAAGGGTCCTGTGTCATGTGAAACTGATTAAATAATTTTTGTGCTTTTTTCTCATTAATCTGTCTTTTGTTATAGGAGTGCCAGCCATGAATCATGCAATGGGTAGGGAAAATATATTATTTTTTCTCCCCTACATATGCCCTGAGGGTTCCTCATAGAAAAGTATGCACTCTACTTGTATCTATTAACTGAGGCTGGATTCCTAGCTAATTGATTTCAGTGAGTTGGAGAGTATACACGGAAAGATGGAGTAGTAATCTCACTAGAATTGTATGGAGCACTTTTGGCCCCTCCTTACCATCACTTTTGTCAGTGTCTAGATGAAGAAAAGTTGGTGAATTGATATGGGAAATACTTATGGGATAATATTAATGATTCTGATAACTTAATATAAACAAAAACAACAGAAATAAACATTGAATAACAGAATGAACCATGTAAAATGCAAATAATAGCAATTCTTTTGGACCTGATATTGTGCTGATATTGTGTACATGATTCTTTTCTTATTTTATATTTTTTCTACAGTGAGCATGGGTATATTAGGATCAGTGAAATTGTTTCTCAATTATCTGTGAGTGTATAAATGCACCCTCAATTTTTGTGTCCTTTCAATTATGGGCCTATATACTGTCCTGTGAAAAAGCAACCTAAAGAAAAATAATGCAAAATGAAAGAGAACGAGTTACTGGTGGCACCAAAAGGAATAAAAGGCTGAATGTATTACATTATACGTTATGCCACAATTTGTTTATTCATCTACTAATGAATATTATATTGTTTCCTGTTTAGGGCAATTATAAATGAAACTGCTATGAATAATACATTCAAATCTTTGTGCGAACATGTGCTTTTATTTATCTGGGGTAAAGGCCTAAGAGTGGAATGTCTGGGTCATTTGTTAGGAATATGTTTAACTTTTTAACAAACTACCAAACTCTTCTAAAATGATTGTAACAATTTGGTCCCAAATAATAGTAAATAAATGTAGAACTGCTCTATCTTCTTACTGATACTTGAAATGTTTATTCTTTTTAATTGTAAACATTTTACATGGCATGTAATAGTACCTTATTATGGTTTTCATTTGCATTTTTCAACAAAGTATGTTGAGTATATTACCATATGTTTATTTACCATCCATATTTCCTTGATGGTGAAGTATCTGTTCCATCATATATATGTACCACGTTTTCTTTATCCAGACTACCATTGACGGCCATTTAGATTTTCCATGTCTTTGCTATTGTGAATAGTGCTGCAATGAACATACATGTGCGTCTGTCTTTATGATAGAAGAATTTATAATCCTTTGGGTATATACCCAGTAACGGGATTGCTGGGTCAAATGGTAGTTCTGTTTTTAGGTCTTTGAGGAATTGCCATACCGTTTTCCTCAATGGTTGAACTAATGTATGCCCCCACCAAAAGTGTATTTTTCGTAACCTTCTCAGCATCTGTTATTTTTTAATTTTAGTAATAGCCATTGTGACTGATATGAGATAGTATTTCATTGTGGATTTGATTTTCATTTATCTAATGATCAGTGTTAGTTGGGTTTTTTTCATATGCTTGTTGGCTGCATGTATGTCTTCTCTTGCAATGTGTCTGTTCATGTTGTTTTCCCACTTTTAATGGGGTTGCGTGTGTTTTGTTTTTTGTTTTTTTCTTGTAATGTTGTTTAAGTTCCTTATAGATACTGGATATTAGACCTTGCCAGATGAATAGTTTGCAAATATTTTTGCCAGTTCTGTAGGTTGTCTGTTTACTCTCTTGATCATTTCTTTTGCTATGCAGAAGTTCTTTAGTTCAATAAGATCCCATTTGTCAATTTTTGCTTTTGCTGCAATTGCTTTCGGCATCTTCACCATAAAATCTTTCCCCTTTCCTATGTCCAGAATGGTACTGCTGAGGTTGTCTTCCAGGGTTTTTATAGTTTTGGGTTTTATATTTAAGTATTTAATTCATACTGAGTTGGTTTTTGTATATGGTATAAGAAAGAGGTCCAGTTTCAATCTTCTGCATATGGCTAGCCAGTTATCCCAGCACCATTTATGGAAGAGGGAGTCTTTTCTCCATTGCTTGGTCAACTTTATCTAAGATAAGATGATTGTAGGTGTGTGGCCTTATTTCTGGGTTCTCTATTCTGTTCCACTGGTCTGTGTATCTTTTTTTGTACCTGTGCCATGCTGTTTTAGTTACTGTAACCCTGTAGCATAGTTTGAAGTGAGGTAGCATGATGTCTCCAGCTTTCTTTCTTCTGCTTAAGGTTGTCTTGTTCATTCAAGCTTTTTTTGGTTCCAAATGAATTTTAGAATAATTTTTTTCTAGTTCTGTGAAGAATGTCATTGGCAGTTTGATAGGAATAGCACTAAATCTGTAAATTACTTTGGGTAGTATGGCCATTTGAAAATACTGATTGTTTCTATTCATGAACATGGAATGTTTCTCCGTTTTTTTTTGTGTTATCTCTCTTATTTCTTTCAGTAGTATTTTGTAATTCTCATTGTAGGGGCTACCACTTGGTTAGCTATATTTCCAGGTAGTGTCTTCTTATTGTGGCTAATGTGAATGGGATTGCATTCCTGATTTTGGCTCTTGGCCTGGATGTTGTTGGTGCATAGGAATGCTACTTATTTTTGTACATTGGTTTTGTATCTTGAAACTTTGCTGAAGTTGTGTATCAGAACAAGGAGTTTTTGGGCAAGAGACTATGGGGTTTTCTAGGTACAGAATTGTATGATCAGGAAACAGGGATATTTTGACTTCCTCTCTTCCTATTTGGGTGCTCTTTATTTCCTTCACCTGCCTAAGTGCTCTGGCCAGGATTTCCAATATTATGTTAAATCAGCATGGTGAGAGAAGGCATCCTTGTCTAGTGCCACTTTTTAAGAGGAATTCTTCTAGCTTCTGCCCAGTAAGTATGATGTTGGCTATGGGTATGTCATAGATGGCTTTTATTATTTTGAGACATATTCCTTCAGTACCTAATTTATTGAGAGTTTCTAACGTGAATTGTTGTTGAGTTACATTGAAATATTTTTCTGCATCTATTAATATAATCATGTGGTTTTGTCTTTAGTTCTGTTTATGTGATGAATCATGTTTATGGATTTGCATATGTTGAACCAAGGTTGCATCCCAGGAATAAAGAGTACGTGTTCATGGTGTATTAGCCTTTTCATGTGCTACTGGATTCAGTTTTCTAGTATTTCCTTGAAGATTTTTACATCAGTGTTCATCCAGAATATTGGCCTGAAGTTTTCTTTTTATGCGTGTGTCTCTTCCATGGTTTGGTATCAGGATGATGCTGGCCTCATAGAATGAGTTAAGGAGGAGTCCCTCCTCCTCAGTTTTTTGAAATATCTTCAGTAGGAATGGTACCAGGTCTTTCAGATCGTTTTTACACATCTGGTAGAATTCAGCTATGAATTTCTTCTAGTCCTGGGCTTTTTTTTTTTTTTTTTACTTTGGTTGGTAGGCTATTTATTACTGATTCAATTTTGGAGCTCGTTATTGGTCTATTAAGAGATTCAGTTTCTTCCTGGTTCAGTCTTGGGAGGGTGTATGTGTCTAGGAACTTATCTGTTTCTTCTAGATTTTCTAGTTTGTGTGCATAGAGGTGTTCACAACATTTTCTCTTAGTTGTTTGTACTTCTGTGGGGTTAGTGGTAATATCTCCTTTGTCATTTCTGGTTGTGTTTATTTGGATCCTCTCTGTTTTCCTCTTTATTAGTCTAGCTAATGGTCTATTGTATCAATTTTTTTCAGAAAACTACCTCCTGGATTTATTGATCTTTTGAATTTTTTTTAATGTCTCAATCTCCTTCAGTTCAACTCTGATTTTGTTCATTTCTTGTCTTCTGCTAGCTTTTGGTTTGGTTTGCTCCTGCTTCTCTACTTCTTTTTGTTGTGTTAGATTGTTAGTTTGAGATGTTTCTAACTTTTTGATGTGGGCATTTAGTGCTATAAATTTCCCTCAACACTGCCTTAGCTGTGTCCCAGAAATTCTGGGATGTTCTATCTTTGTTCTCATTAATTTCAAAGAACTTCTTGATTTCTGCCTTAATTTCATGATTTACCCAAAAGTTCAGTAGCAGGTTCTTTAATTTCAAGGTAATTGTATTGTTTTGAGTGATTCTTTTAATCTTGATTTCTAATTATATTGCATTGTGATCCAAAGGAGTGGTTGGTAGGATTTTGGTTCTTTTGCATTTGCTGAGGATTATTTTATGCCCAATTGTGTGATCAATTTTAGAGTATGTGCCATCTGGTAATGAGAAGAATGTGTATTATGTTGTTTTAGGGTGGAGAGTTCTGTAGATTTCTATCAAGTCCATTTAGTTCACTGTTGAGTTCAGCTTCTAAATATCTTTGTTAATTCTCTGACTTGATGATCCGTCTAATACTATCAGTGGGGTGTTGAGGTCTTACAATATTATTGTGTGGGAGTCTACATCTCTTTGTAGGTCTCTAATAACTTGCTTTATGAATCTGGGTGCTCCTCTGTTGGGTGCATGTATATTTAGGATAGTAAAGTTTATCATTGAATTGAATGCTTTACCATTTTGTAGTGCTTTAGAATTGAATCTTTTACCATTTTGGATTTTTTACCATTTTGTAATCCTCACTTTGTCTTTAGTGATAGCTATTGGTTGAAAGTCTGATTTGTCTGAAATTAGGATTGCAACTCTTGCTTTTTTCTCCTTTCCATTTGCTTCATAGATTTTTTCCCATCCCTTTATTTTGAGTCTATGTGTGCCATTGCATGTGAGATTGGTCTCTTGAAGACAGCACGCTATGGCATCTTGCTTCTATATCCAGCTTGCCACTCTGTACCTTTTATTTGGAGCATTTAGGCTGTTTACATATAAGGTTAGTATGGCTATGTGTTGATTTGATTTTGTCATCATGGTCTTAGCTGGTTCTTTTTTTTTTTTTTTTTTATTATACTTTAAGTTCTAGGGTACATGTGCATAACGTGCAGGTTTGTTACATATGTATACTTCTGCCATGTTGGTGTGCTGCACCCATCAACTCGTCAGCACCCATCAATTCGTCATTTATATCAGGTATAATTCCCAATGCAATCCCACCCCCCTCCCCCCCCATGATAGGCCCCGATGTATGATGTTCCCGTTCCTGAGTCCAAGTGATGTCATTGTTCAATTCCCACCTATGAGTGAGAACATGCGGTGGTTCTTATGCAGGCTTGTTTGTATGGTTGCTTTATGGTGTCACTGGTCTGTGTACTTAGGTGTACTTTTGTAGAGGCTGGTAATGGTCTTTCTTTTCCACATTTAGTGCTTCTTTCCGGAACTCTTGTAAGGCAGGTCTGGTGGTAACAAGTTCCCTCAGTATTTGCTTGTCTGAAAAGGACCTTATTTTCATTCTGTTACGAAGCTTAGTTTGACCAGATGCACAATTCTTGGTTGGAATTTCTTTTATTTATTAATGTTGAATATTGACCCTGAATCTCTTCTGGCTTGTACAATTTCTGCTGGGAGGTTCACTGCTAGTTTTATGAGCTTCCCTTTGTAGGTGACCTGTCTTTCTCTCTAGTTGCTATTACCATTTTTTCTTTTAGTTTGAGCTTGGGCAATGTGATGCTTTTGTGTCTTGGGGATGATCTTGTGAATTATTTTGCAGGGGTTTTCTACATTTCCTGAATTTGAATGTTGGCCACTCTGGCTAGGTTGGGGAACTTCTTATGGATGATATCCTGAAGTATGTTTTCTAAGTTGCTTTCATTCTCCTGATCTCTTTCATAGATGCCCAAGAGTCATAGATTTGGACTCTTTATACAGTTCCATATTTCATGGAAGTTTTGTTCATTCCTTTTCATTCTCTTTTTAAAATTCTTGTCTGTCTTATTTCAGAAGGTCAGACTTCAAGCTCTGAAATTATTTCCCCAGCTTGGTCTGTTCTGCTGATAATGCTTGTGGTTGCATTATAAAATTCTTGTAGAGCATTTTTCAGCTCTATCAGTTTGGTTATTTTTTTCCTTTATTGGCTATTTTGTCTGTCAGCTCCTGTATCTTTATATTGTGACTCTTAGCTTCCTTAGAGTGGATTTTAGTGTTCTCCTGGATCTTAATTATCTTCACTCTTATCCATATTCTGAATTATCTTTCTGTCATTTCAGCCATTTTAGTCTGGTTAATAACCCTTGCTGGAGAACTGGTGTTGATTGGTGGAAAGATGGCACCATAACTTTTTGAGTTGTCAGAGTTCTTGCTTTTTTTTTTTTTTTTTTTTTTTTTCTCTCATCTTTGTGACTTGATGCCCCTTCAATCTTTGAAGTTGCTGTCTTTTGAATTTTTTTTTTCTTCTTTTATTGTATTTGAAGCCCTTAAAGGTAGAGTTGTGATATAAGGTAGATTGACTGTCTTCATTTTTGGAAGATTTTAGTGGCCAAGGTTCAGCTCAGTACTCCAGGACTTCATGTTCTAACTCTAGGAGACTGGTATTGGGCCCTGCTTTGTTCTCTGGCCCCTCGATGTTAACAGTCTGTTGTACTAGAAAAGTCAAAGTGCTCCGAGACTGCTGTTCACAACATTCCAATTGGTGATGCCACTCAAAGCATATATTAGGTGGTAGCAGTGGGATCCATCCTTGTTTGCACATGGCAGTATCAGCTGCATCTGCAGCATGGTGGGGTGAACCCTTGTCAGTTGCAATAGGGTGCTAGCAAGTACCAGGGTGCCAGACTCCATGTGGGCATTTGTAGCAGCAGCTGGCATTAACAGCATAGCATCTGTGCCAGTATTCACAGAAGCAGTAGCCCTTCATGCATGCATTTGTAGCAGTGGCTGGTATTGAAAGTGTGGCGGGGGGGACACTCCATCTGCATGCTGGTGACTGTGCATATTCATGAAGGTGGTGGTTTAGCATGAGAGCAGGACTCAGGTGGGTGCAGGACTGTGTGTGCTCTCTGTGCACATTCCTGTAGGTGTCAGTGGCCATTCAGGGCAGGGCAGGTCCTCTTTTCTTCATGAATAGTGGCATGGCAGGGTGAAGATGCGCATGTGTACTGGCAGGGAAGGGTAGGCATGGTTTGTACTTGCACATACATGCTGGCAATGTGGGGGGCGGGGTGACTGTGGGCAAGTGCGTGCAGGCAAAGCAGCACAGTGGAGACTGCAGTGGGAGGAGGGTGCAGGCTAGCTGGTGCATGTGCATTGGGGCTGCTCTGCTGGAGCACTCTGCTAGTCAGGTGTGGTCCACCATCATGGGAACTATGATGCAGGCCCCTAGGAGGTATCTGGGAGCTGAACCACAAGCAGGCATGGCTGGGATGGGGCCCTAGGAGTGTCCAGCAGACTGAGAAGTGATCAGGATGAACTGGCCCGGTCTCATAGGCAAGATTTCTCTGTAGAGTTCGGCCTGACAGTTCCCCTAGGGCTAATGTCTCCTATGGGAGTGAGTCAAGCCTAGGGAAAGCAGTGACCCTGGCCGTGCTCCTCTATAGATGCTCCCACACTAAACACTCTGGGTTCTGCTCTGGCTGGAGTTCTTCCCCTACCACTTCTCCGAGCAGATCTTACTGCCAATTTAAGTGTCCATGATGGTCAGGCGGTCTCCTCCTGCCAAGATTCCAGAGGCCCATGGCAAGAGCAGGTTTCTCCTTGCCTGTTCAACACACCCCCTCCCCAGGAGTTGTTAGGGCCCAGGAATGTGTCCTGGTGTACAGTAGCAACATTCCCAGTTTTCTCCTACTTTAGTCCAGCATCTGTGTATTCACTCCATCTATTCTCAATGCCTTCCCACTGATGATCTGCTTAGAGTACACCAGTCTTCCCAATGCCCCATTCCTTGGTGGGAGATGTTCCTCCTGTCTGTGTCTAGTCAGCCATCTTGCCTCTTCTGTACACTTTCTTGTTTTTTGTTTTGCGTGTGTGTGTGTGTGTGTTTTGCAAGATAAAATCCAATTGTTCTTTCACCATCTTTTGAGAAAATTGTAAGTTTCTTCTATTTAATTTTATTGGCATTTTTGTCAAAAATTATTGACCATGTCTGTGCCAGTCTATTTCTGGACTCTCTTTTCTGTTTCATTTATTTGTTTGTCAATCTTTATGCCAATGACACAATATCTTGATTATAGTAGTTTTATGCTAACTCTTATAATGACGTAGCGTAACTCCTCCAAATTTATTCTTTTTCAATGTTTGTTTTGGCTATCCTAAAGTCTTTGCACTTTTATATAAGTTGTAGAAAAATCTTGTCAGTTTCTATGAAAAAAAGTGGCTTCTGGGATATTTCTTGAAAGTGTGTTATATCTATAGATCATTTTGGAGAGAAGTGACATCTTAAAAATATTGAGTCTTCTTATCCACAAACATGGTATAGATCTCCATTTATTTAGGCCTTCTGTTATTTCTCTTAGTAGTGTTTTTCAGTTTTTAGTGTGTAGAAATTACGTATATTTTATTAGATTATTAGATTTGTCCCTAAGCATTACCTATTTTTATGCTGTTGTAAATGGTATTGTTTGAAAATACTGTGAGCCTTGTATAAGTTCTGGGAATTATTCTGTCTACTTCTTCTGGGTAATTATTTCCCTGGCCTCAGATAGTTTTCTCACAAATGTGCTGATTAGTGCTTGGTGAACAACTCCAGGGGACTCGCTGTTGATCTCTGGAGTTCTCTCTCTAGGGAGTTCTCTCATTTCTGGTAATCTTCCCTGTGATATATAGTCTACCTGGAATAACCACTTCCTCTCCACTCCCAACTCCTTCTCCTCAACTGAAACAGATCTCTGGGTTTCTCCTGGGATTTTTTTCCTAAATTCATTGGAATCTCTCTCCAGAGAGCAAGGTGGACAATCTTAATGTTCACTTTATTTGTTTCCTCTCTTTCAGGGATCACTGCCCTGTGCTGCCTGATATCCAATGTTTGAAAGTTGTTGTTTAATACATTTTGTCTTTTTGTTGTTATTTTAGCTGAAAGGGTAAAAGCAGTCTCTTCATCTCAGTCAGAAGCAGAACTCCTCTTTTCTCATTCCTCAATACTCCATTTGAGGATCACCCTTCTTTGTAAAGAATGCTTTGATGACCACTGTGGTTGGCAAAATAGTGTCTTCCAATGATATCTATGCCCTGATCATCAGAACCTGTGTATATGTTACTTTGCATAGGAAAGGGGACTTTGCCAATTTAATAAGATTAAGAATCTTGAGAAGCAAATATTATCCTGGATAATTCAAGCAGGCTCAATCAAATCACAAACTTTTTAAAACTTATGGACCTTTCATAGCTGCAAAGATAAGCTAGACGGCAAAGTGAAAGTCTGTTATCTGATGTTGATAGCTCTGGCTTTTAAAAATGTCAAAAGGAGGCCAGAAGCCAAAGAATATAGGTGGACTCCAGATGTAGAAAATGCAAGACCTAGTTTTTCTTTAGAGTTTCCATAAAGGAACACAGTTCTGTGACACTTTGAGTTAGCCCAGTGAGACCTATGTTGGACTTCTGACCTACACAGCTGAGATAGTAAGTTTATGTTGGTTTAAGTTCCTAAGTTTGTAGTGATTTGTTTCAACAGCAATAGAAAACTAATACATTTCCAGATAATTTTAAATTTTAAAATGGGAAACTTCAAAAATATATAATAAATTACAGTTTTTCATATGAATAATCCACCTTATACTGCCACTATATCAGTATCCTTTGCCAAAATATTCTGTTATACATATGATTTCAACTGAGGTTTCAAAAACTCTAATTCCAGGCTTACATTTTATCGCTAGTGTTCTACTTCTTATTAATTTCTCAGCCATTTGTCATTTATTTGCCACTCATGCTATCCCGTTGGTGACAATTTTAGTATATGGGATATCATTGGGTTCCTTCCACTGTACCACCATAATAATAGTTTTTACTTAGGGGAATAGTTTGTGTCCCCCAAAATATCAGACTAATTTAGAAATCAGAGTTTTGGGAGTACAGTCCTCATGTTATTAATGTATCACTTTAGGCAGTTTCACTCTAATTTACAAAAATCATGTTTATTTGCTTTGGAGACAACATTTACTGTTTTTTACCCCTACTGCGGGTGGAGGTAGAGAAAAGATTAAACATCCTTTTGTTAGTGGATTTTTTTTTTAATTTGACAACAAAAGATTCATAGAGAAGGAAAGGATTTTACATAGAGACCAGGAATTTTAATATTAATCAGCATACAAAAAAATACTATATATGAAGAATACTTTTGAAATTGAAGTGAATTTTACAAATACTAAAATGCTAGATTTAAGTGTACAATTGCTTAAGTTTGGTCAACTATGTACAGCCATGTAATCACCACTTGAATCAAGATATAGGACAACCCCATCCCCAGAGAAAACTCCCTAGTGGTACTCCTTACAGTCCATTCCCACCTCTGCACAGGCAAACACTGTTCTGACTTCCATCACCATAGTTTAGTTTTGGCTGTTCTTTATGGGGGAATTATGCAGTATGGGCTTTTTTGTGTATAGCCTCTTTCATAAAACATAATGTTTTTGAGATTTGTCATCATTCATAATACTGTGGCATGTATCAATAGTTTATCCTTTGTAAAAATGAATTTTATTTTCTATATTTAAGGTATATAACAATGTTATCAGATATACATATAGACAGTAAAACATTACTATACTAAAGCAAATTAACATTTTTTCTTTTTGTGTGACTAGCAGCTAAAATTACTCATTTAACCTGAATCTTAAATGCAATATAATTTTATTACCTATAGTCTCATGTTGTACAGTAGATCTCCAGACTTGTTCATCCTACATATCTGTTGCATGGTATCCTCTGACCTATATCTCCTCATTTCCCCTTCCACCCCCCAACCCCTGGTAACCATCATTTTGTTCTTTCTCTGTATATTTATTTTTTTTGGCTCCACTTATAAGTGAGATTATACAATAATTTTCATGTCTGACTTACTTCACTTAGCATAATGTCCTCCAAGCTCACCTACATTGTGACAAATGGAAAGATCTCATTCCTTTTTAGGACTGAATAATATTGAACAAATCAAGATATAGAACAGCTACGTGCCCAAAGAAAGCTCCCTTGTGCTTCTTTCAGTCTATTCCCACCTCTACACAGGCAAACATTTGATGCTGAACAAATAAAAGACATACACACACACACACACACACACACACACACACACACACACACAATTTCTTTGTCTATTTGTCTGTTACCAAACTCTTAGGTTGTTTTTGTATGTTGGCTATTGTGAATAATACTGCAGTGAGCATGGGAGTGCAAATATCTTTACCAGGTGGTGATTTCAATTCCTTTGGATATATGCCCAGAAGAGGGATTGCTGGGTCATTCCGAAGTTTGTTTTAAAATTTATTTAAGAAATATCACACTGTTTTCCATAATAGCTGTACGAACCTACAATCCCACAAACAGCGTACAAGAGTTTCCTTTGCTCCACACTCTCACCAACATTTATTAACCTTTTTATAGTAGTTATTATAATGGATGTGAAGTGGTATTTCATAGTGGTTTAAATTTATATTTCCCTGATGATTAATGATGTTGAGCACATTTTCATATACCTGTTGATGATGTTTATGTCTTCTTTGGAAAAATGTCTGTTAAGGTGTTTTGCTCATTTTTCATTGGGGTATTTGCTTTTCTACTATTGAGCTGTATGAATTCTCCCTAAATTTTGGGTATTAACCCCTTATCAAATACATGGTTTGTAATTTTTTTCCCTGATTTGTAGGCTGCCATTTTATTTTGTTCACTTAATGGTGTCCCATAAGTCCTATAGGCTGTCTTCACTCTTTTTCATTCTTTTCCCCACTCTGATTCATTTCAAAAGACCTATCTTTAAGTTTACAGATTCTTTCTTTTGGCTTCATCTAACCTGCTATTGAAGCTCTCTATTGTTCTTTTTCATTTCACTGATTGGATTCTTCTTCTCCATTTTTAAAAAAAATAATCTATCTCTTTGTTGAATTTCTCCCTCAGACCACGAATTGTTTCTGATTTAATTGTCTATTTGTATTCTCTTATATCTTTTGAGTTTCTTTCTTTTTCAAGTAATTCATACATTTTTATTTTTAAAGGTTATTTACTGGAGAATTATTGTGCTCATTTGGTGGTGTTATTTTTCCTTGCTTTTTCATTTTTCTCATGTCTCTGCATTGATGTCTGTGTATCTGGTGGTGCAGTCACCTCTTCCAAACTTTACACAGTGGCTTTTGTAGGAGAAGATGTTCATTTGAAGAAGGGCCTGAGATTGTTGGTTGGGCAGGGTGCAGTGGCTCTGGTTCCATGCGATTGCAGTGGTGTAGTCTCCAGCAGCTTCTTCAGTTGTGATAATTGGTGATTCTGTGAATGCCTCTGTGGTCTAGGTTGCAGGAGTTTGTGGCAGTGATGGTGGCTCCATAGGTTATTAGGGCCAAGGCTTTAACCTATTAAGGTTAGATCCTCCTATTCTGGTCTTCCACACAGTGGGTCATCTCAGCTGAGGGGGGCTCTCTTGGTGCCTGACAGAGCACACAGGCAGCCATAGCAGCACTGGGATACAGGGAATACATGCTTAGAGCAGCTGTGTAGCTGGGTTCCTCAAGTCAGAGTGTGTGACACTGTTATAAGACCTGGGATTCAAGACATAGGTTCTTTCCAAGGCATGAGTGGTGTGGTGTATTAGTCCGTTTTCACACTGCTATAAAGAATTACCTGACATGCTAATTTATAAAGGAAACAGGTTTAATTGACTCAGTTCCACATGGCTGGGAAGGCCTCAGGAAACTTACAATCACGGCCAAAGGTGAAGGGGAAGAAAGGCATGTCTCACATGTGGCAGGAGATAGAGATAGTGCAGGGGAAACTGCCCCTTTTATACCATCAGATCTTTTTTTAAAATTTATTTATTTTTTATTATACTTTAAGTTCTAGGGTATGTGTCCACAACGTGCAGGTTTGTTACGTATGTATACATGTGCCATGTTGGTGTGCTGCACCCATTAACTCGTCATTTACATTAGGTATATCTCCTAATGCTATCCCTCCCCCTCCCCCTACCCACAACAGGCCCTGGTGTGTGATGTTCTCCTGCCTGTGTCCAAGTGTTCTCGTTGTTCAGTTCCCACCTATGAGTGAGAACATGGGGTGTTTGGTTTTTCTCTTCTTGCGATAGATTGCTCAGAATGATGGTTTCCAGCTGCATCCATGACCCTACAGAGGACATGAACTCATCCTTCTTTATGGCTGCGTAGTATTCCATGGTATGTATGTGCCACATTTTCTTAATCCAGTCTGTCATTGATGGACATTTGGGTTGGTTCCAAGTCTTTGCTATTGTGAATAGTGCACGTGTGCATGTGTCTTTATAGCAGCATGATTTATAATCCTTTGGGTATATACCCAGTAATGGGATGACTGGGTCAAATGGTATTTCTAGTTCTAGATCCTTGAGGAATAGCCACACTGTCTTCCACAATGGTTGAACTAGTTTAGAGTCCCATCAACAGTGTAAAAGTGCTCCTATTTCTCCACATCCTCTCCAGCACCTGTTGTTTCCTGACTTTTTAATGATTGCCATTCTAAAGGGTGTGAGATGGTATTTCATTGTGGTTTTGATTTGCATTTCTCTGGTGGTGAGTGATGATGAGCATTTTTTCATGTGTCTGTTGGCTGCATAAATGTCTTCTTTTGAGAAGTGTCTGTTCATATCCTTTGCCCATTTTTTGGTGGGGTTGTTTTTTTCTTGTAAATTTGTTTGAGTTCTTTGTAGGTTCTGGATATTAGCCCTTTGTCAGATGAGTAGATTGCAAAAATTTTCTTCCATCCTGTAGGTTGCCTGTTCAATCTGATGGTAGTTTCTTTTGCTGTGCAGAAGCTCTTTAGTTTAATTAGATCCCATTTGTCAATTTTGGCTTTTGTTGCCATTGCTTTTGGTGTTTTAGACATGAAGTCCTTGCCCATACCTATGCCTGAATGGTATTGCCTAGGTTTTCTTCTAGGGATTTTATGGTTTTAGGTTTAGGTAAATGTAACATTTACATCTCTAATCCATCTTGAATTAATTTTCGTATAAGGTATAAGGAAGGAATCCAGTTTCAGCTTTCTGTATATGGCTAGCCAGTTTTCCCAGCACCATTTATTAAATAGGGAATCCTTTTCCCATTTCTTGTTTTTGTCAGGTTTGTCAAAGATCAGACAGTTTCAGATGTGTGTATACCATCAGATCTTATGAGAACTCTGTCACTATCATGAGAACAGCATGGGGGAAATCACTCTCAATGATCCAATCACCTCCCACCTTGTCCCTCCCTTGACATGTGGGGATTACAATTCAAGATGAGATTTGGGTGGGGACACAGAGTCGATCTATATCAAGTGGATTCAGTTCTTCTACTAAGCTGGAATTTATAGCTCTAAGGCATATCCCAGCGTATTCCAACCCATGGAGCTGAGATGTAGCTGTGATTCTGACCACGGAGTGGGCAGGGCGCTCTACTGGCACAGCTCTGGAGAAGAAAGGGGATTTTGGAAGCTGGGACCCTGGGGAGCAGAGCATAGCTGCAATTTGAGATCCAAGACCAATAGGGCGCGTTATCATCTCAAACTCCACAAGACAAGTACCACGTGGTGGTGACTCTATACCTTGGAATAGTGGGACATGACAGTAATGAAGGATCTGTGAGGCTGGGTGCAGCAGCAAGGACCCAAGAATGGCAAGACTGCTGTGGTTTGGGTCCTGGGAGGCTGGGAGCAGCACGGCAATGACTCCACTCCGTGGAGAGATGGGGTACCTCAGCAGCTTAGACTGTAGGGGAAGAGGGGTTAATCCTGTTCCAGGTAGGTGGGACACTGTGGCTGTTAGGCCTGGCGAGTGGAGTGGCACAACTCAGCCAAGGCTATGAGTACCTGGGATGCAAAGTGCCACATCTCCTCAACGCCAGAAAGTGTGTCTCTGATGGAGGTCAAGAGAGCCTCCAGACCCCTTCAGACTGGGTTGCTGCATCAGCTGTAGTGCTGGAGGATGCAAGTGCTCCAGTTTTCTAAAGGCTCAGAGGCTCCCCAGCACTGCCTCACCTGGGGTGCTGGTGCAGGGATCAACAGCTCTGGTATGTCAGAGGCCTGAGTTCCCTATGGGTTGGGGTCTTGCCTCACCTATGGCACTGGGGGTGGGGTGTTCAGGAGCCCTGGGTGAGGTCCCTGGAGGATATGGCACAGCTTTATCTTGGCCCTGAAAGGAAGATACACCAGTGACTGAAATTGAGGTTGTGCAGCAACTCAGTGGTAGCTTGATCCTGGGGTACGGCATAGCTGGAGCTTGGCTAAGAAATAGCACATTGTCATGTGGACATACTGTAGTGGTGACAAGCTTCAGGGATGAAGTGGTGAGGCAATGGCTATACCCCCAGAGCAAGAAGCACTCTAGCAGTGTCTCTGATTCCAAGATGGTGCAGTGCAATAGCAGCACACTGAATGCTGGTGGTGGGGAACAGTGTTTGCTCCTTTTCTGGGGGGTGGCTGAGCATGTGGATTTTGGGGAGCTCCTTCAGTTGGGTTCAGAAACTGTCAGGACTGCAAGAGTTTCCAGTAGCGAAGACTGCAGTGTTCAAGGTGGTAAATGGGGGCTGCTAAAGTGTTCTTTCTTATCTTTTCCCTACCCTCCTGATTCTGAGCTCATCCTACTACTGTGAAGTGCAGGAATCCTTGGTTCTTGACTAACTTGGGAGAATGAATTCATCCAAAGGATGATTAATAATGTAAGCAAAAGGTTTATTGAGGAGATAAAAGTACACTCCAAGAGAAGAGTGGGCTGACCCAGCTGGAAAGCAGCTCTGGCTTTCTGTGACTGGAAAATAGCTCCGGGCTGATCCAGCGGGAAAAATAGTAGCAGTGTTTACTTAAAGAGACAGTAAACTCTGAAAGATGAGACAGAGAATGCTGCTCAATAGAATGAGCCAGCAGCAGCTAGTGCTGGGGGACTCTATGAGAATCTTTTTTTTTGTTGTTATACTCGACCATTGGAAGGTGTCACTTGCAATCATGTTTTAGACATTCCTCTTGGGCACACATGCTCTGTGATTGCACGTGCTAGTGAGATACATGTCACATGTCTCATTAGCATTTAAATTCTCTACCCAGGGGTGTGTGTTTTTTACTATTATAATGAGCAAAATACTACTTTAGGGTGAGTTATTGGAGGAATGTGCATGCTTGTCAGCAGGGAAAGTCTCTATCATGGTTACCTCCTACTAGGGCCTGATAAGTCCCCTTGGGGGATACAGGAGCCCAATCACAAGGCTAGAAGCAGCCAGTGTAACTGTTGTCTCCTTTGTTAACTGTCAATGGGCAGCATCTCCTGGACTTCTTTCCCCAGGGGCTCCCTTGCCTGCTCATTTCTGGCTCTCTGCCTACTCTAACAATCTGACTAAAGGGATGGGTGGCAGAGGCAAGCTGTTTCCTTCTCTTCCCTATGTGGCCATCTTGCATTTCTGTGCTCTACAAGATTTCTGCTGCTTCTTTGCTGTTCTCTGGAGCTCTCCTATAGTTATTTTGGTGAGAATTTAGTTGTTTATTTGTGGGGTGTGTGTGTGTGTGTGTGTGTGTGTGTGTGTGCCTGCGTGTGAAGAGTACTGGAGGCTTCTAGTCAGTTCTCTTGTTTATGTGCCAAGATAGTTTTTTTTGTTGTTGTTGGTCTTATCAGATTAGCTCTATTGAAGAACAATTTATGGATTCCCGGGGGATAAAGTTTCCCTGAATTTCTCAGTGCTCCTCTAAGAGATCCTGGTGTCATGAGACAGAAATGCATACACTATAAAGACAGGGAGTGTTTGCAATATCTTCCCCTAGAAACATTTATTTTTCACATACTTTGAGTATGTAGCTATTTGTCTCATTAACTACTCTATCCAAAAGGACAACACAACTTCTATTCCCTAAGAGGGCCAATAGTTACAGCTCAAATGAGACCCCCAAAGCTTCCAAGGTGCCCAGAAATCTGAAGTGCCATCTCCCCAGTATTTGCATGTCAAAAAGGATGAAGCCCAGATCTTGAAGACATTTCTACGTCAAAAAAGCCGAGACACATAGGACCATCTGGCTTTTGGAGAGATTTTACTGACATTCCCAAAGGTTAAGGTTAGACCCGGGATACTTTTCATCCTGTCTCTAAGAAACAAAGATTTATCTCTCTTTTTTGGAGAAGAGAGGGAGGAATCTGCTTCTTTCCTGTGTATAAATGGAGAGAAGTCAATGTTCTCCATCCCTGGTCTGTGAGGTATAACCACAAGTTGAGGTTGCATAGAAAGTTTAACAGGTTTGAAGATGAGGAATTCAAGTATACATGCTTAGTAGTTTAAGGAAGCAATTTAATCATTTTTTTTGTTTATGGTAATCTGTTACAGCAACAAGGGAGAATACACCCCTTCTATAAGCAGAGTTAGTTGTCTTCCTTTCTGTGGTTGTTCTGGCACTTTCTATAATTCTGTCATTGTCCTTTCCTGTGCAACTATGCCTTTGTTTCCTGTTTTAGTGAGCTCGTTATTTCTGAAGCCATGTCCTGTTGATATTTGTGACTCAAGTGCTCTGTTCCTAGTTGGAACCTAAGTATATGGTGAATAAATGCATGAGGTTTGAGAGAATATTATTTACTCATCATCACCATTAAGGCTCAGTGTCCCATGGGTCTAAGTCATCACATTGGTGAGGAATGCCACCAGCTCTAACCACACGTGATTCTCAGATTCATGTGCCCTGACACTTGCAAACTGTTTTTAAACAATATAGTGAATTGAAAAAGATTTCCACTGGCAATGTCTGAAAAACACAAGCTACATGCACTTTATTTTCTAAAGCAGACCTTTTCTGCTACAAGTGTGAGCTTTTTTCATTTTTCACTAGAAGATTGTTTTTAAGTGATTTGAAGATTAAGAATTCAAGTATACATGTTCAGTAATTTAACAAAAAGCTAATCATTTATTTTTTTAAAAAGAAAAATGACAATTTTACTATGCAGAGAGTCTTTCTATATTGCTCCAAAATATTTTTCAACAACATACATTGGAAATATTGTTAAAAATATAGTACTTAATACTGACAAGGTTGTAGTAAAACTGCAATAGACGTATATGTTGCTGAGGTGTTGGTTGGTAAGAGATTGATTAACTCAATATTATTGATTAACTAATCAATAGAAAATAATTAAATAAATTATTTATTTAATTAATAAAAATAGAAAATTAATAAATTAGTTAATTTTCTATTAACTAATCAATAGAAAATAATTAAAAATATATGTAATAAGTTACCTTGAGTGGATTTGATCAAGTGGATAAGATAGGAATTACCCCCTCTTTTTTTTTTTTTTTGAGATGGAGCCACACTCTGTCTTCCTGGCTGGAGTACAATGGCACAATCTCAGCTCACTGCTACCTCCACCTCCCGGGTTGAAGTGATTCTTCCACCTCAGCCTCCCAAGTAGCTGGGATTATAAGCAGTTGCCATCATGCCAGGCTAATTTTTGTAGAGATGGGGTTTTACTATGTTGGCCAAGCTGGTCTTGAACTCCTGACCTCAGGTGATCTGCCCTACTGAACCTCCCAAAGTGTTAGGATTACAGACAAGAGGCACTGCGCCTCGCCTAGGAATTACCTCCTCTTACATCTCTTCTGTATGCTAGAGAATCTTATAGTTTCCACACCTGGAGTTTAGTTATATATAAACTAGGATGGCACAATTTGTATTCTATGTTGGTGGGAACTCCCTAATAAAACCAGAATACAGAGAGGAAAGCCATGGTTTTTGAGATAACTGTCTTTGATTAACATCCTCCTCAAGGCTGGGTGGCAGATGCAGTGATTATTTCTGATTCAGAATGATGCTGTGCTTGACTCTGTTGTAAATCAACAACCCCAAATGAAGCTTCAGAAGCAGCCTCAGAAGCAAAAGTTTTTCTCTAACCTTCTTTTGCTCTCCTGTCTCTCAATCTCATTCTTTCCAGAGACAGCCACTGAAACTGGACTCCCTCTACCCTAAGGCAGGTCATAGAAACTAGAAACACTTTTCCTTAAAGCCAACCATAGAACCTAAACATATTATTATTATTTTAATTAATTAATTAATAGTTTTTAGACGGAGTCTTGCTCTGTCGCCCAGGCTGGAGTGCAGTGGCATGATCTTGGCTCAGTGCAACCTCCGGCTCCCGGCTCAAGCAATTCTCCGGCCTCAGCCTCCTGGGAACCTGGGATTACAGGTGCATGCCACCACGGCCAGCTAATTTTTTGTATTTTTAGTAGAGACAGGGTTTCCCCATGTTGGCCAAGCTGGTCTAGAACTCCTGACCTAAAGTGATCCACCCACTTCAACCTCCCAAAGTGCTGAGATTACAGGCATGAACCACCACACCCGACTGAACCTAAAAATATTGATCTAGCTTTCCCCCTGCCCTGTGTAAAAACTGGTCATAAAGAAATTGTTGGATCTACCTTGTTTGACTATAGGTTGTGAGACCCCATTCCAGAGAGGATCCTGCCCCACACCCAGAAGGAAGAAATATGTGTTCAGAGAAGCCAAGAAGAATATAAATAGATAGGTCTTGCTGGGTTCCCCCACTCAGTCTGTTAGCATGCCCTTTCTGTCCAATCATACTTCTACACAGCTGCTCATACTTTGTTTAACCTAAGCATAAAGATGTACAATTTCCCCTGAATCTTTGATTCTTCATGCTGAAGTCTTCCATGTTCCTGCTAATAATATTTGCATGCCTTTTCTCCAATTAATCCACCTTTTGTGAGTTTATTTATTTTATTGATTTATTTGCAGTGAACCTTCAGAAGGCAAGGGAATCTTTCCCTTGGCCCCTAGACCCCCGATATCCCTGGAAAACCTCTATGATCTATAAAAGAAAGTTATTATAGAAATAATGTCACTACAATATTAAAAGCCAGACAAAATCCCAAAACTTTCAGCATTCTCAGAAATATTTCAGTATAGAACAAAACTATCCAAATTTTAGTTAATAAGTTGAAACATCAAATAATTCTGGTGTATTTATAGCAGTATTATTAAAAATGTGTTATATGTACATGATTAATAGAAATATTCTATAAGGATTTAGTAAAATATGGTACATCAGATCCTTCCTCTGTGTTCGCATGGCATCCTATATTCCTCTATTTTAGCATTTTTTACTATGTAATGTTTCTTGTATTTTTCTTCACTTGCTGTGAGCCCCCTGAGAACAAGGACTATGAAACAAATAAACATCACCAAAATTATTTTCTTGGATATCCTCTCAACTCCTGGGGTCCTCTTTTATTGTTTGAGCTCATAAAGTGATACCCAAAAGTATAGCTCTTCGGCATGCTAAGTACTTTGAACTGAAGGACATCGGAAGGACCTCAGGAGCAAAGCCTCTTCTGATCTTCTCCTGCCTGCCTTTCTCTTGCTTCCTTTTCTCCCCCAACGCAGACCACAGGACTGGACTTCCTCTTCCCCAAGGTGGGTAGTAAGAACTAGAAATACAGATGACGCTGGAGCAATGTGGGAATTACAATGTGTATGTGCTCACTGTGGACTGAAAGCCTTACTGATAATGTAAAGTCATTTAACACGTAATTTGTATGTTATATATATGATATACTATATTCTTACAATAAAGTTAGATAAAAGAAAATGTTATTATGAAAATTATAAGGAACAGAAAGTATATTTACTATTCATTAAGTGGAAGTGGATCATCATTAAACTCTTCATGTTGGGTAGGCTGAGGAGAAGGAGGAAGAAGAGTGGTTTGTTTTGCTGTCTCATGGGTAGCAGAGGTGGAAGAAGCAAAGGAGGTGGAAGGGGAGGCAGCAGAGGCAGGCACACTGAGTATTATTTTATGGAAATACATTGTAACTTTGGTCTGGCTTTTTTTCCTGCTTTTTACTTTCTCTAAAAATGTTTCTCTATGGTATCATTTACTTTATTTTCGGTACTTGTATCATCGAAGGGTCTGCGTCATGAAAGGAGTCAATAGCATTCTCGTATAATCAGAATCCTACTGGCAGAGTGTCTAATATCATTATGTTTTTGGCACTGCTTCCTCTGTGTCTTCTTCCTCATTGGCACTGGTTTGAAAGTACTCATCTCCATCAAGTCATTTTCTGTTAATTCCTCTGGTATACTCGCTCTCAACTCTTGAATTTCTCCAAGACCCATACTTTGAAATCCTTCACTGCATACTTTTTTGCATATCTGTGGTCTCTCTGATCATTTCCCTGACTAGCACTGCTGAATCCCATGAAGTTGTGAACAATGTCTGTTTTCTCCAGTAGAAATTATTGTTTCAGGCTTGATGACTTTCACAGCTTTCTAAATCAATGATGGCATCTTCATTGGTGTAATCCTTCTAGACTTTCATGATGTTCTCTATATCAGGGTCCTCTTCCATAGCTTTGACAATTCTTTCCATAGAGTACCCTGTGTAATGAGACTTAAAGGTCCTTCTGACCCCTTCATCTAAGGCTCAACTGGAGATGTTGTGTTCGAGGGTGAGCAGACCATTTCAATGCCTTCGGTGTTGAACTCATGAGATTCTAAGTGGCCAGGGTTATTGTTCAACACCAAAAGAGTTTTAAATAGAAATTCCTTTCTGGCAAAGTACTTCCTGACTTCAGAGACAACACAACGATGCAACCAATTCAGAAAAAGGGTTCTCCTTGTACAGGCCTTCTTGTACAACCAAAAGACTGGCAGTTGGTGTTTATATTTCCCGTTTAACGCTGAGGAGTGACTGGGCGCAGTGGCTCACGCCTGTAATCCCAACACTTTGGGAGGCTGAGGTGGGTGGATCAACAGAAGCCAGGAGTTGGAGACCAGCCTGGCCAACATGGTGAAACCCCATCTCTACTAAAAATACAAAAATTAGCTGGGTGTGATGGCTCACACCTGTAATCCCAGCTACATGGGAGGGTGAGGTAGGAGAATCCCTTGAACTGGGGAGGCAGAGGTTGCAGTGAGCCGAGATCACACCACTGCAGTCCAGCAAAACTCTGTTTCAAAAAATAAAAATAAAGAAATAAAAAGAAAGGCTCAGGGGTTAGCAGATTTATAGAAAAGCACAGTCCTGATCATAAACTCAACCGTACTTGCACAAAACAGTAGAGTTAGCCTATCCCCTCCTGCCTTTAATCCTGGTATGTCCTTCTCTTCCTTACTACTAAATCTTTGTGGCATTTTTTTTTCCAGAACAAAAAAATGTACTTTCATCTGCATTAGAAACCTGTTCAGGCAGATAATGATTTTCTTAATGGCAATGGGAACTCGTCTGCTCCCTCTTGAGCAGCAGAAGATGCTTCTTCACAAGTTTGACATTTTTATTAAAGTTAAATATCTTTCTAAAATTATCAAACCATCCTTTGCTGGCATTCAATCCTTTAGCTTTAGGTCCTTCACCTTCTTTCTGATTTAACTTGTCATATAATGACTTTGCTTTTTCCCAAAATATATTACAATGTATAGGTATGTCTTTCTTATAGCAATTTTGCACCCATGTAAAAGCTGTGTTTTCAATATGAGATTAAAAGTTATTCCATAAAAAGTGTATGGTTTTTGCACCTGCAGTTGTAGCTTCAGTGATGGCTTCACATCAATGATCCCTATGCTGGATTCATTTATCTTGAAATGGTGGACAACTGAAGCTGCAGACCTCAATCTATGGCACGGATCAAGCAATTCAGCTTTTTCTTATAATGTCATGAGTTTTCTGTGCTTCTTGGGACAAATTCCAGCATCACTAGTGGCACTTTGTATGGGTCCCATGATATTATTCCAAGTTTATGGTATTAGACTAAAAATGAAGAAAAATACTCAAGAGCTGCTGGAGAAAACTTTTTACTGCAATACTGCTCATGTGGAGATGATTAACATCACAGGGCATTTTAAGCAGATACAACACCTGAGCTCACTGCAGTAGCAGCCAGGAGGTGGCAACAAAATTACTGCAGTAGGTTGGTATGTACTAGAGTGAATTTTATGCAGTTATGATTCAATACTGTGTCTTTACAATAGTTTACATTGCTGTTGACTGCCAGTGGTGCTATGTATGGTCTGTAAGCATTCATATGCATAAGTTTTATTTCAACACTTCTAAAGCTACATGGTTTGTCTGAGAGTTTTTGCAAATTACCACAAATATTGAAAACATTTCTGAGATGTTTATTCAAAAACATCGACATATAAATGGACCCACGCAGTTTAAACCTGTGTCACTCAAGAATCAACTGTATTACTCTAACCTTCTACCTTCCTTTCTGTGTAGAAGATGGTCATAAATTCTCTGGCCTATTTTATCTGATAGTAGATCATAAGACCCTCATTTCCAAAGGGGTCCTGGTCTATACCTGGGAGAAAGAAATGCTGCAAATAGAAGTCAAGAAGAATCTGAACAGGCAGGCCTCGCTGTCTTTCCCACATAGGTCTATTACCATTATATCACACCATTTTTGTCCAATCACATTTCTACATGGCTGTCCATTCTTTATTGGACCAAAGCATAAAAATTGTTTTCTCTGAGTCTTTAGGTCTTCATTTCTGAAGGCCCCTGTGTCATGTAACACTTTGATTAAATAAACATACCATGCTTTTCTCTTTTTAATCTGTCTTTGTTGTTGTCATTGTTATAGGAGTGTCAGCCATGATGCTTCTGAAGGGAAGGAAAGGTATTGTACCTTTTCCACCCCTACACTATGTAATCCTAACTTGTCAAAACTACAATCCAAATTCATCATCAAATTTCTTTCTACGAGATTATTTCCATTAGCTCACAAAGGTATCTTACCCTTGGAATTAAAGCAAACAAAAAACACAACTCCTCTTTACCCCATTTCGTCTTCCATTTCTGTATCACTTCTTTGTTCAATATTTTTTACATAAATTGAATGATTTTTTGCTTCACTGTGCTTTCATGGTACTTGGCACTTATACTCTCTTGATAAGTATGCTGGAAAATATAGGCTGGGCACAGTGGCTCCTGCCTGTAATCCCAGCACTTTGGGAGGCCAAGGTGGGCAGATTATTTGAGGTCAGGGGTTCGAGACCAGCCTGGCCAACATGACAATACCCTCTATCTACTAAAAAGTACAAAAGTTAGCCGGGTGTGGTGGCATGTGTCTGTAATCCCAGCTACTTAGAAGGCTGAGGCAGAAGAATCTCTTGAACCCAGGAGGCAAAGTTTGCAGTGAGCTGAGATCATGCCACTGCACTCCAGCCTGGGCAACAGAGGGAGACTGTCTCAAAAAAACCAAAAAAAGTGTTTTGGAAGATTTAATTGTGTAGTTACATACAATGATAGCTATAAAGACTTTGTAGTAACTTAATAAAATGTATGTAACATTATGCTGAATAAAAAGCAGCATACAAATATTTTATGTGCACTGTTTATGTAAAATATAAACATATTTTGACAATCAATAAAAGTTGTTATAAAAAATGAAACAGTTTTTCATATTAGAAGGAATAATGATGATTGATTGCTATTCCCTGAAAAGTCCTTCAAAGTTTTTCACATTTACAATGTTAAGCACAAAGAAATATCTCCTTCAGCATGGTGAGTCTCTAGGAATGAACATACCACCCTTGGTACAGCCATATGTAAGGGGAGTCAGCCTTCTTGAATCAGGGAAAAACAGTTGCAGCTCAAAATCTGAGGCCTTACACAGGGCTTGCTAGAATTTTGTCCTCAATCTAGTTTCTGCAAGTTTTTCATTGAGCTTCTACAAAATGTCAAGTAGTATGTTAAATGTTGGGAATACAATAGGGGAACACAGGTCTATGTGTTATTTGACAGGTGCATAGAAGCCATGAATTGGACTGGGAAGGATGTAAGTACAGGGAAGTCTTCCTTGAGGAAGTTATGCTTGAGCAGAGACCTAAAGGATGAAATACAATTAATTGGGTAACTGCGCAGGGTTGGGTAAGATATTTTCATTTCAGAAACAGAGATCTGCATACACAAAGTCTCTATGACTTCAGTAGGCATGATGCCTTTAAGGAAATGAAAGAAGTCAAAGTAATTGAAATGCAGAGGATGAGAAGAGGAGTGGCCTAAGATAAAACCAGGGGAATTGTGTGGGCAAACACACAGGCCTGTAGTCTACTGTGTTTATTTTGATCTTTATTCCGAGAGCGCTATGAAGCATTAGGCTTTTATGCAGAGCAGTTACATGATCAGATTTGCTTTGTTTAAGACTACTTTGACTATAGATAAGAACTCTGATTTCCCTAAATTTCCCATGTTATGGCACAAATATAGAATGATAATATTTTTCCCATCCCCTGGTCAAAATGAGGGGATTTAGGAGTATCTTGATGAGATTTGATGAAAACAAATAATTAACAGTTTCTTTATATACTCTATTTATAGTAAGTAAAATGAAATTCAAAGTGCTAGGACGTATATTTAAAATTGAATTCATAAAAAACTTATAGCATAATACCAAAGCTCTAATTTGTGAAATGCACTTGCATAAATGTATTTGTTAGAATGGTCAACTTGCAGTTTACTTGGACGCCAATAAAATGGAATGTCAGACAGAAGTAAACACAGGTCTATTTGATGCAGAGAATTGGGGCTTGTCTTGATCTGTATCTATTAAAACTTCCATCTGGCTTATTCTCTAGGACCCACAAGCTGGACCTTGGGTTGTGTACTGTGTTCCTTGGGCGTCTGTGTCTTATACATGACACTGCCTGGGAGCCTCTGGGTTCAAGAAGAGATTGGAGAAAAGCCAAAGTGGTTGTGCAGGTGCCTGGGTTCATGGGTTCATGGACCCCTGTAGCATAGCTAGAGCAAAACAGTAATTTGGATTAGCATAATAGGAGTATAGATACTGAGAGGGTATAGATTCACATAGATACTTTGAAGGTAAAATTGATGACAGATTGGATGTGGGAGATGAGGGATAAGGTGCGAAGTATGACTTCTAGGTGTCTGGCTTGCTGAATGGACAGTGGTGCGATTATTTTAGGTAGAGGTGCATCAGATGGTGAGAGGTATCATTAAATCAGTCTTAAACATGTTACATTTGAGACATCCATGTAAATACATGGTGTAAAAAATTCTATTCCTTGCTAGGCACTCTGCTAAATACAGCATATCATTTATACCCCATTTTAGTCACTATACCCTATAGGATAGATTCTATTATTATATCTGTTTTCCAAGTGAGAGAATTGAGAACTGGAGTTTCCAAGTAACTTGCCATGGTTACAGCAAGGAAGTAGTGGAGCTTGATTTGGGGCCCAGGCAGTTTTCTTCTAAAGCTCATTATTTGCTGTGGTTTGAATGCATCTCACTAAATGCATGTGTTGGAAATGCAATACCCAATGGAACGGTGTTGGGAGGTGGGGCCTAATGGGATGTTTAAGTCATGAGGGCTCCACCTACAAGAATGGATTAATTCTGATTATAAAAGTGCTTTAGGCTGTGAGTTTCATCTCTTGCACTCTCGCATATTGTCTTTGTTCTTCTGCCATGGGATGATGCAGCAAGATAGACCCTCACCAAATCTTCACCCCTCAGTTTTGGACTTCCAAGCTTCCAGAACCATGAGCCAATAAATGTTTATTTACTATAAATGACCCAGTCTATGGTATTCAGTTCTAGCAGCACTAACAAGCTAAGACACCATTTAATGTTGTTCATCTCTCTGTGACTATCCTCAACCCAGTCCTCACCTTAGTGTCAACTCCACCTTCTGTACAAAACAAGAGATATCTTGATTTATTTTTTCTCTATGGATTGACCTCTCAGGATTCTCCATAGATAACTCTCCTGGTCATAAGGGTGGAGCCCTCATGAATGGGATTAGTGCTCTTATAAAAGAGGCCCCAGAGAGCTACCCTTTTTCTACCATATGAGGATACGGTAAGAAGGCGCTGTCTATAAACCAGAAAACAGGCTCTCGTTCTCCAGACATCTACATTGAATCTGCAAGTGCCTTTATCTTGGACTTTCCAGCCTCTAGAACTGTGAGAAATAAATTTCTGTTATTTAAAAGTCACCCAGTCTATGATGTGATATTTTGTTATAGCAGCTGGAACGGACTAAGACACTGTATTTCATTTCTTTGTTTGTTTCTGGTGTTTTTAATGTGACTTCACCGTATTTCTCTTCTTTCCTTGCTTTCCTCTGTGCTCCTCAGCTATCAGTGTTAGGTCCTCATCTTTTCCCTCCTGTTTTTGTGTTCTCTTTCTCCCAGGGCTCACCCTTTCTTTCAATTTCTAATTATTACTTTATGGGGGCTAAATTATAAACTTTGACCCAGTACCTTTTGTTACAAGGTTTTCCACAGGCTTTTGTCCCATATGTCCAACCTTTCCCAGTTAATTACACATGGATTAATCATTTATCATGTCAGATATATGATACATATGGTATGTGATATGTGTCTTATATCACAGCCCCTATGATGTGCCCTTTTTTGCAACGGCACCACCCACTTCCATCACACCACAGCCACTTGTTTCTTCCCCCAGGGGTGCCAGTCCCACCTCTTAGCTGCTACTCCTCGCTGACCAGCTGTATATCTGGAGTTTCAGACTCCCTGCCCGCATCAGATCTTGGATGGAACCCCACACTGCAGGTTATGGCTTCTGGCAAACTAAGCTTATACCTAGGAGCCAGATGACAAGGGTAGTTGATGCCCTTTGGAGTGATTTTTTGGCTAATGAGAAATAGGGGTGTGAAGGGAGACAGGTAGATTGATTTTCTTTCCTCCTCTTCCCCACAGACTAATCTGGAGCATGGTTCTTTCTCACAGCCTAATTAGAAAAGTCCTGTGAACTGAATGAATACACCTGATAAGGCCCCTGCTGTGTCTCTCCTTGACTCCTGGTGAGACTGCAGCCAGTACAGGAAAGAATTGCTGCCTCACTAAACATCCTTTCTTACCTTCTTTGTTGTATTTTTATCCCCACCCCAATAATGCATCAGCACTTTAATAATTGCCTCAGGCTCTGTTTTCCGGAGAAACCAGGTGAATTTTAAAATTTAACATTTTAAAAAAGAAAAGGGAGTTTTTTTTCATCACTCAGTTTGGCTTTTGTCTTTGTTAAACCGTAACAACATCACTAACCCTGAAAACCTTGTGTTCATTTCGTATCACTCATTCTTTATTGGTAAAACGCAGACTCTCAAAAGCCCAGTTGGTTCTTCCTTCATACTGAGGCATCCTCTCTCCAAGGCACCATGGGTACCACTCTGGTCTAGGCTTACATCAATTTTACCGTAATGACTGCACAGGTGTTCTGCTTTTTGAACCTGATTCTCTGACTCCAGCCTCCTTTCTATAATCCATCTTGCACACTCTACTGCTGTACAAGACGGCTCTTCCTTAAATTTCATCTTCATGTTGTTTCTCCAGGGACATCTCCACCCAACGCATACAATGTAACCTTCAATGGTGTTTTGTAACCTATTATGAAAACTTGAAACTCTTTGAATTTGAAGTGTTTTCAATTACTTAACATTCTAGTTCATTCTTCTCTTTCTGGCGCAGTCACAAACCAGGTTGTTTTTAATCCTGCACCTTTGCTGATATTATTTATTTGGCCTGAAGCACCTTTTCCTCATCTTCTTTAAATCTTCCCTGCCTTCCAAACCGCAGCGTAAAATAATCCGCTTCATGAGGTTTATTATAAGAACTCTGGAAGACAGTGCTGTATATCTACTCTTAAATTCATTTAGCATTAATCATCTGTAATATTTAATTACTTAATTGCATATTTATTTATGCTGCTCATAAACAGTTTGGAATTATAGTTCTGTTTTCTTAACTAGATTACATTTTTTTAACCATAGAAACTGTCTTGTTTTTTCATAGGGCCTTAATTATATGGGGCACAAAATAGATGCTTTGTTGATTGTGTCTTTGAAAATGAATAGTCTATGTACAATAACCAGAAGTGCCTTGGTTAGTTGAAAGCTAGGTAATACTGCCTGATTATAATGATCAATAATAGGGACCATTCAATTTAATGAGTAAGGTGGATATTGGGTGCCCACTATACATCCTTATGAATGCCACTCTCAAAAGGTGATCCAGTGATTGGAGACCAAGCGTATATACCTCACTGGTGTTACAGAAGCAACTGCACTCTTCCTTCAGTCTGAATGATCCTGCCCTTGATAGGTAACAATTACATTTGGATAGGCAGTGTGGAAATTAGAGGAGCAAGTAGCATTCCAGCCTTTTATCTCCAGCACCATTTTGAAGCCAAGTTAAACTTTTTACTAGCCAAAGTACTAGTATGAACCAAGCAAGAGGCAAGAGAGTAAATCACGAAAAAGCCAGTGTGGCTGTAGTGTGAACTGATGTGTAATTACTGACTGGCTATGTATTTGGGTTGTAAAGTGTATAAATTCATGTTAAGAAGTATGGATTCATTCTCTGTTAGTAGTGTAGCACCAAAGCTTTTTAAATAGAAATCTGACCACATCTGTGTTTCAGAAAGATAATGTTTGTAGCAGTACAGCAGATGGGAAGAGTGGTGGTGGGAAAGCCAGTTTGGAGGTTTATGTTTTTGTCTGGTTTCTGAACTGTGTTTGGGGAATGTCGTGAGGCCCTTAGAAATGCCTCGTGGGCCACTTCAAAGGACAATGAGGGTGAGTGGGTGGGAGTCTGGGCCTCCAATCCAACTTCTACCTGACAAGATCTACTTATATCTATTGCAATTGACCTTCTAAGTACAATTTAAGTAAAATTTTCTAAAAAGAAAATATACTGTAGCTTTAAAAAATTGGAAAACTCCTAACTTACTTAACTAGCAGACTTTGGGGCAGTTGTTGGACAGATTTTAGAAATATTTTGAGGTAGATTCCATTGGACTTACGTAGTAATAATACGAGATTTTAAAAATGAGGAGTCAAAGAACATTGGGTGATTTCATGGAAGTGATTGCATTAGCCAATCCAAGTGAAGAAGATTTATAGACAGGGAGATTCTCATCAACTCATTGAGTGGGAGGTGCCTTTGAGCAAGGATTTGCTGAAGAGATAATTAGAGATTGAAATCTGGATCTCAGGAGTAAGATCAGATATAGGTTTGGAAGTCATAAACATTAGATGGGCTTGGAAGCCAAGGAGACAGATGATGCCATCTAGAGAGAAAATAGAGACCAGAAGAGCTGAGCTAACAAGCTGAAGATCAAGGTAGCATCCAGGCTGTAAGGGTCATCTATCTACCTACAAGGATTCTTCAGCCTTTGCAATGTTTTACATTTGGTTTTTAAATGTATTGTTAACTTTTAAAATTCAGTATTTCTTGCAAATCAAAACCACAGTGAGATACCATCTCATACCAATCAGAATGGTGATTATTAAAAGGTCAGGAAACAATACATGCTGTCGAGGTTATGGAGAAATAGGAACGCTTTTACACTGTTGGTGGAAATGTAAATTAGTTCAACCATTGTGGAAGACAGTGTGGCGATTCCTCAGGGATCTAGAACCAGAAATACGATTTGGCCCAGCAATCCCATTACTGGGTATATATCCAGAATGATTATAAATCATTCTACTCTAAAAACACATGCTCATATATGTTTATCGCAGCACTATTTACAATAGCAAAGACTTGGAACCAACCCAAATGCCCATCAATGATAGACTGAATGTGGCATATATACACCATGGAATACTGTGAAGCCATAGAAAAGAACGAGTTCACGTCCTTTGCAGGGACATGGATGAAGATGGAAACCATCATTTTCAGCAAATTTAACACAGGAATAGAAAACCAAACACTGCATGTTCTCATACATAAGTGGGAGCTGAACAATGAGAATACATGGGGAGGTGAACAAAACACATTGGGGCCTGTCAGTGAGTGGGGTGCAAGGGGAGGGAGAGCATTAGGCCAAATACCTATTGCATGTGGAGCTTAAAAACTAGATGACGGACTGATAGGTGCAGCAAAACACCATGACACATGTATAACTATGTAACAAACCTGCACATTCTGCACATGTATCCTAAAACTTAAAGTAGAAAAAAAAAAAAGAGAGAAAAAAAGAACATTGAGTATTTGTGACTTCCCTGGACACATCAAAGGGGTTATTGATACTGGGCTACCCTTCTCTCATGGCCACCATAGGCCAGACTGTTGTTGAGTGGCACCCCCTGCAGCCTGGTCAATGCTCTGCAGTTGAGCACCTCCCATCCCACCAGCTTGACTGGCTGGTCCCAGTTGACTCAATTCCTCCAGACTCCAGGTATTTGAGTTTTGTTTTCTTTTTTCCTTCTTCTTTTAAAAAAGCTTTTATTTTCAGTTCAGAGGTACATGTGTAGGTTTGTTACTTAGGTAAACTTGTGTCAAGGGGGTTTGTTGTACAGATTATAGTATTGGAAGTCCTGGCCAGGGCAATCAGTCAAGAGAAAGAAATAAAGGGCATCCAAATAGGAAGAGAGGAAGTCAAACTATCCCTGTTTGCAGACAACATGATCCTATATATAGAAAATCCCATAGTCTCAGCCCAAAAGCTTCTTAAGCTGGTAAACAACTTCAGCAAAGTCTCAGGATACAAAATCAATGTGCAGAAATCACTAACATTCCTATACACCAACAACAGTGAAGCTGAGAGCCGAATCAGAAATGCAATTCTATTCACAATAGCCACAAAAAGAATAAAATACCTAGGAATACAGTTAACCAAGGAGCTGAAAGATCTCTACAAGGAGAACTACAAAACATGGTTCAAAGGAATCAGAGATAACTCAAACAAATGGAAAAACATTCCATGCTCATGGATAGGAAGAATCAATGTGGTAAAAATGGCCACACTGCACAAACCAGTTTATATATTCAATACTATTCCTATTAAACTACCACTGAGATTCTTCACAGAACTAGAAAAAACCTATTTTAAAATTCATATGGAACCAAAAAAGAGCACAAATAGCTAAGGTGATCCTAAGCAAAAAAAGCGAAGCTGGAGGCATCATGTTACCAGACTTCAAACTATTCTACAGGGCTATCGTAACCAAAGAAGCATGGTACTGATTCATTTGAGTTTTCAACTCCTGAGGGAGAAGAACACTGACAAGGGAACCTCTGAACGCCAATATTTATTATGAAGTAGAGCCAGTAAATGGGATTATTTTGATTATTTATTTTCTTATTTTACCGTTTTGTTTCTTACTTGTGTAAGTCCAAGAATTAAACTAAGTCTTTAGAGTTAGGGAAGTCTTTAGAGTTAGGGATTCCTCAGTCCAACAAACCTAAATTATATTGCTGCTCCCCAATCCTACTGTTTGCACCACCATCATGCAAACATTACATAACACATGTAATAAGAGGCAAAATGCTGTTAATCTATTGGTAGAAGATAACACATTAGGATATAACATAATCTACTTTAATTTAATAAAATGTATGTTGGATTTGGAGTTGGATAGGACAACAGTGTCATAATTAAGGGCATGGACTGTGAAGTTAGACAGTTTGGGTTCCAATTGTCACTGCTAATTACCACCCGTGTGACCTTGTGCAGATCTTTCTGTCTCTTGTTTTTCTCACCTGTGAAAGGTAGTTGTAAGGATTAAATGTGTTACTACAAGGAAAGCCTTTTGGGCACCTCAGGTGCGTAATAAGTGATCAGTAAAGGCTAGTTGTTGCTGTTACTTTATCGAAAATGATTCACTTCTTACCATCAACAAACTTGATGAGCCTACTGAGTTTTTGTAAACCTGTAACCAAGCAAGCAGGAAATGAGAATTTAGTAGCAAATATGTAAATGTGACGTATTGTTATTGTAACCATAAATCTTAAATCTTGACTGAAACAGCAAAACACCTTGAGAATTAAATGTCTGTGGTTCTGAACAAATCGCTGTAGACATTTATTTCCACCTTTCAAGAGAAAAGCAATTTATTTCTGTTTAGGAGCTGTTGATGCAATCCCTAAAGTATTAGTTATTCCTTAAATTTGAAATTTTGTGATATTAATTCAGGATAAAACAATGAATCAGAATTTAGATTACCAGCTCCATCAAGATTTATGGAATTTACATGGAATTTACAAGAGAAGGAATATTTGCAGAAAGGTTTTTCTCCTCTGTCAAAGTGTTAAGTGAGTCAATTACATGTTCTTGTAAATTTCTATTCAGCATCTGAATTTGCTCTCTAGCTTCATTTAAAAATCAACCTCAAAAGCCAAGAGTTTAATTTTGGGGTCCAAACCTCATGCATATTTATCTTTGGAAAGTTGATAGAGATGTTAGACATTTACAATGAGATAAATAATGAGTTGAAATGAGGCTTGGGATTAAAGTTTTAAAGACCTTGCTTAAAAGCATTTGTCCAGATTGTCCTGGAATTTCTGAGAGACTGGGTTTTGTTGGGATGAAATGAGAATTTGGAAGGCTGCTTGGGTCGTGTCTGCTCTTCAGTTGGATGTATCTAAGGCAGGACCTGAAGAAGATACATTAAATCATGTTTCTCTGCCTTAAATATTTAACAACAAGTGTTTTGTTCTGATTACTCTTTGAATTAGAATCATAGAATTTTATAGTTGGAAGACCCCATAGAGATAAGTTAGAGCAAGACTTCATTTTGTAAAAAGGAAACTGAAGCACGATGTTTGGGTTACTATAGGAAGAATGATTTGTATGTATTATCAGTTAGTCATTTTAGCTCTTCAAAAAAAAAAAAAAGGCAAAGTGTAGTGATTACTTACAGTCTGATCAATAAAACAAAAAACTTTGCTTAAACCAGTCACATACAAATTGGCTATTCATTTAGATGTTGGCCCAGACTGTCTGGCATGTGCAGGAAACATTTAAATAGTCAAATAACTTCCCTTTTAATTAGACAAGCTTAATCTTTTGTCAACCTTATTGAAATAAATAAAGTTGAGTGTGTATGCTTGCATCTAAATACATGTATTTATGTGTCTAAATGCATATGTGTCCAAATATATCTAAATACATGTATTTAGATATGTGTATGTGCATGTATATTCTCTCCCCCTAGGCAAAGACTTCCAGTAAGAGTACAAATGATTAAAGAAGGCTAACGTATTGGAAACATTGAAAGATTATGCCTAGAGAAAATACAAGGAGTGAAAACAAAGACTGGGAGTAAGAGAAAAAAAAGGCAAGAGTTACCTCTATGCAACAGATTAGGAGGTTAAAGTGCAAAGATGTTAGGCAATTTGTCAGTAAGTGGCAGAGACAGAAATCTAAGCCAATTTTCCAGATGGCTATCTTATCCCCTGAACCATACCATACTTTTCAATGTGTCCGCGTGTCTCCTGAGGGCCTTGTTAAAGCAGATTTTGATCCGTATGTCTGAGATAGGGCCACGGATGCACATTTATGGCAAACCTCCAGGTGACTGTAATGCTGCTGGTGTGGGCTCACACTATTAGTAGCAAGGGGCTATATTCTCTGTCCTTAATGTGCACAAAACTAAAAGCCAAAAAACATGTTGTCTAGAAAATGATTGCCTTTAGAATGCTCATCTGCAGCTCTCAAGAAAATGCAGGGCCCCAACTAGAACAGAATTGTGAAGCTTTCCAGGCTTAATCTCAACATCTCAAACTTCATTTTGTGTCTTTCCACTACTTGTGGTTCAACATGAGGGAACCAACTCTGGTTTTGCTTTTTCCTTGTCAAGACCTACCTTTAGGAAACTCAGAAATTATTTCACACTGAGGAGTGAATGTCTGATCCCAACTTGAATTGAGACGTCAACACTGAGTTATATATGCAAAAGGTTATTGGAGGAATGCCTGTGAAGCATTCAGGGGAGAAAGCAGGAGTGCATAACGAGAGCCTTCAGACTGGTGAATGTTTCAAATATGAGAAAGGAGAGGTGGAAGGAAAGATTGGGCTCGGAAGAATCTCAGACTTCAGTCCAGTTCTAAGGAACTTTCCATCAGGCTGACAGAGAGGTCTTGAGCCTTTCATCTCTGAGAGATGGGCCTGCACTAATACACTCACCACACTCACCGTCTGGCTGGAAGCAGCTGGGTAGTGCAGCCTCAGCATGCACGTGGTAGTATATCTAGTGCACCAATAGCTGCTTTGTCAATCAACTATGTTCTATGTTCCCTGCAGTAAGAGAGCTGAGCAGTGCAGTTTCACAGCCATCAAAGTCATCTCTTTGAACTGCACTGACCTGCCGTGCAGGTTGGCGGGCAGCTCCTCCATGGTTCTCACTGGCCACTCTTCCTGAGAGGAAACTTGGAAGCAGAGATCAGTGGGACAAACTTCAACTCCTGCAGTCAGTCTCAGGGTCTCAGTTGGTCCTCATCCTTGGCCATGTCTGTTTTTCATTCTAAATCGCCCACACCCTTAGCTATTTACTTGTCATTCCTGGGAGGTCTGAGTCTTGGGCACTTCTCGGGCTGAGGCTGCAGCACGTACTCTTTAACAGCAACAAGGAACGAGAGAGTGACCAAAGGGGCCCGAGTAGATCACCTGGTTCCTGCAGGTGTTCCTTCCTGCCCTCATTTTGTAAAGGTGGCTACAACCCCTACTGCCAATCAGGATCATTTACCTCTGCCAAGATGGTGACACTAATCCTTGCCTCTTCGACCATGGAGAAGAGGATGCTCTGGTGGCAGCTTTCGCTTGTGGTTCCGTGGGACCTAGCTGTGTCTTCTGGAAAGAAAACGCCCCCTTTGGTAACCAGGACCTCCAGTACTGCAGAGTCCAGAGGTAAAGGGATGAGATACCCCAAATCCCCCAGCAGGTCAGTTAAAGTGAGAGTAAGTGGGGCCATCCAATCTTCCACCTTGCGATTTCCAGATTAATATCGCCTTTCTATTGAGGACACATGCCATATAGAGGTATTTGATTAAATGCATATAATCTTGCATGCATCCTGAAGGGCAGTACCCCATCCATGTACAATGTTGCCTCTGAGCTGTGCTTCATTTGTGTCTTTAGATGCCATTCCATCATTCTTTGAGGCGGACTGCTTCTGAATGATGTGTTTTACAACAGAAGCAGCAGATCTTATTGTCATGGGTCCACTCACTCATCTCCTTCCCTAGAAAGTGGGAGCCCTGGCTAGATGTGCTGTGTGTGAGATTCCATGCCTGTGGATCAGGCATTCTGTAAGTTCCAGTTAGTGGTGTTGACTGAGGCTCTGCAAACAGGCTCTGCAAAATTAACAGCAGAATAGGGATCTATTCCTATAAGAATCAACAACTGGCTTTTCCAAGATAGAGGGAGACTCATGTAGTCGACTTGCCACCAAATGCTGGTTGGTCTTCTCAAGGAAGAGAGTCACTTCAGGGCAGAGCACTAGTGTCTGTGGCTGACAGGCTGGACCTTCAGAGGCAACAGTCATTAGATCAGCATAGATAAGTAGAAATTCATGCTTTGGGCCCTGTATGTAGCCTCCATCTCTGTCACTGTGGCCGCTCCATTCATATGCTCATCATGATGACAAAATTTAGCTAATATCAGCGGGCTGAGGCATTTTGTTACTACCTGATTGTTCAACCCCTCTTTTATTTTGAATGGTTTCTGATGATGCTTTGGATTTCAAAGTATCAATACCCATTCAGGTTTGGTGTCCAGGAGTCTCCAGTATGTCTGAGTATTTCTCTTTCCCTATCAGAGTCACCAAAGTAATGACCATAATTCCCTTTGGGAAAGAAAAAGTGGGGAAACATTTGAATGTATACTGGCTACAGTTTGGTAAATTCCTCCCATCTAGTCAGTGGATCCTGGATCTGAACAAGGGATTATGATATTTTACTGGGGCAGCTGCCCTCAGCCTCTTGCTGTGCGATTCTTGCCTTTGTCTGGCTACAGAGATAAGCATCTTCCTTGTTGACTGCCAGAGAGTTTTGCCTCTAGGGATGCTGAGCTCTATTCACCATCTCCATACCTTCATGTGAGTCAATTCATACTGACTACCCCTCTGATTTTTCCAGTTGTTAGAGGAGCTCTAGCCTCCCAGCTTCTGATGTGTAAGCACCACCACATGGTCCTCACTCCCCAAACCCCTTGAGCACATGCGTATTAATAAACCCAGCCCTGTGGAAGCCTCTCTTGCTCTCAGCCTTCGCATCAGAGCAGAACTATTACTGCCATTTTAGTGATGCAGGGGCCCTCTCCCCAGCCCCCTCAAAAATGCATTCCCAGGGACACTGCCTTAGTGATTGCTGCTGTGTGCAAGTTGATTTTTGCAGTCCCTTCAGTATATAATCTCTTTCCTTCTTTCTCAGGCCCAGCATATGCTGGGTTTTAATTCTGTTATCAGCCTGGCACCCAGGAGAAGAGGTGAGAGTAGCTCTTGAGGGAGGCACCACACCTTTGTGGGGCTCTGTGCCATCTTCTGGCATGGAGGAAGTACTAGCCGCTAGAAGAGAAGGGTAGGTTATGTCTGCAAGCTCTGAGGGTTAAGATCCACAGAGCCAATCTCCCAAGGAACACCCGTCTGGATGTCATATCCCATGTTTCAGGGTGCCAGGTTTTCTCAACCAAGGCTCCAAACTTAGTAGCCCAGGCTGCCTTGGCTGAGCATGTAAATTTCTCCAGAGCTCTGTGTCTCTTTCGAGTGAACCTGCTCTTGAGCTGAGTCAGACTTCTCACCACAGGAGATAATGGGCTCTTTGAAAGAGACCAAAAAGGCCCTCTGGCACTCCCTCTTATTTTTAATTGTTTGTTCCTGGCCCTCTGTTTCTCATTATGCTTCTGCTGAGTCTCAATACAACTTAGCAATAATCAGCCGGCTCTGCCATCCTAGTAGCAATTGCTCCTCATATCTTTCAAGTATCTGAGCCATTTCCATGGAAAGGGCATCCCCTCCACCAGGATGTTGTCCCAAGTCAACAACAAAGAGTTCTGTAGCAATTGGGCCACTGTTTATGTGAGGGTCTATGCGTGCCCCACTTTCAGCTTGGTATCCACCTTGTCTACTGGACAGTGAGTGAGGTAGCCCTAAGCTCTCTCTTCAAACCCTGTTTTTTAATACCCACGCTGGAACCAACTGTGTTAGTTTGAATCCTCCAAAAAGCAAAGGCAGCACGGTGGGATCTGACATGCGGGGCATTTATTGAAAAAATGCCAGGAGGGACTATGGGAAGAGTAAGAACGTGCAGGAAGAGGCGTGGTCTGACACTTATGAAAGGAGTTGGGGTGGAAGGCAGTGGAGGAGACGGCAGAAAGAGCATCAACCACAGAGCAGTTTCAGGACATGTTCCATCTGGCTGAATCAGAGTCCTCAAGAGAAGTCACCTGTCTGGCAGGAGTGGCCCTGCACTAGTCCCCAACTGCTCAGTCCTTGGCTGGGAGAAGCCTTGGGGTAGGGGGCCTTGGCATTAACATGTTGGGAGTCCAGAGAACCCAGTGGCCGGGAGTGGTGGTCAGCTAAGCTTCCTACAGCAGAGCTGAGCACCAGGCACTTTTCCCATGCCACCAACGATGACTGTAATTGGTTCCTGATTAATGGTTAGCACATACTGAGCATTTGTTATATGCCAGGCACTGTGCTAACAGCTTTTGAATGCGTCTCTCCTTTTAATCCTCGCAACATGTGTAATGATCATCCCTATTTTTCAAAATTGAACTGAGGCTTAGAGAGGTTAAATAATTTGCCAAAGGTCATGAGGAGTTGGTCCTCTTAATAATCCTATGCAACTTTCCATTAAAACAATTTTGTATGTATTGATCAACCACATATCCTGTTTCTGAAGGTCCACCAAGTTCACCAAGTTTTTGGACTATAATAGTGAGTCATGCAGCCTAGGTCCTCCCATCACAGACTTTAAATCCAATAAGGGAAGTAGATGTGCAAATACACAATTTTAATATGATTGGGAACTGCATAGAAAGGCCCTCAGGATGCCATGCATGAAAGGACTGCAGAAGGATATGATATCACACTGTGACTGGAGGGTGGGTAGCATTCAGCCAGGTGAGAAAAGGTGAGCATAAGGGTGTGCTAAGCAAAGGACACAGTGTACACAAATGCTTACAGACCCAAGAAAGTGTAGCTCCTTCAAGGTATTTCGTGATAATGGACATCATTGCATGTTGTTAGTAATTTCAAACTTTGACCTTTATGGGCATGCATAGAACCACAGTAATGAGCAAAACAGAAAGACCCTCATATCCTCAAAAAGAATGTATGAAATAGCATAAAGATTGTCATGTGAAGGAGAAATTGACACTAAAAATTCATGGAATTGAATTGCATTATATTTAATTCAATTCACTCGTTTTGTGTTTTGAGACAGTCTCACTCTGTCACCCAGACTGGAGTGCAGTGGTGCAGTCATAGCTCACTGTAACCTTGACCACCTGGGCTCAAGCTATTCTCCTGCCTCAGCCTCCCAAGTAGCTGAGACTGTAAGTGCATGCCACTGCACCCAGGTAATTTTTAATTTTGTTGTTGTTGTTGTTGTTGAGACAGGGTCTTATTATGTTGCCCAAGTTGATCTGGAGCTCCTAGCCTCCAGCGATCCCTCTTGGCCTCCCAAAGTGCCGGGATTGCAGACATAAGCCACTGCCCTAGGCCTAATTGACTTAAGAAGTTTTAAAAGTGTCCTATTTGATTCATATGATCAATTTCCTGGTTGAAAGTGCTCCCCTCCAACTGACTGCACAGTATGCCCCATGCTCACATCGCTAAAGTCACACATAGGTTGTTTCACTCTGAAACTCAGTACAATGGTTTCCTATTAATCCTCAGAGAATCCAACTTTGTGTCTTGACCTTCAAAATCCTTTAGAAGAAAGGAATTTCCAGTTAAAGTGGCATAAACACGTTGGTGATTCTTCTGATAGAACTGTCAAAACTGTCAAAACTAACCATTTTCTGGCACTGGAAATTGACCAGGGCAGAAAAGTCGAAGCGTTTGTTTTTGAAAAACTGATAGACCTCTAAGTAAGGACGGATGACCTTGCCCAGGAAGCCGTTCTCACCTCCTAGTCCTTAAGGTGGAAAGGGAAGATTTTCAAGATGATATTGAGCACAGAGTCAGCAGCTTTGCTGCCAGGAGGGGCGCTCTCCGAGGATCTGGAGGCAAAAATCTGAATTTGGGGATAAAGGTGACAGATTTTTATCTAAATGGGAAATAATCCAATCATGTATTTTGCTTGATAAAGAAAATACAGTATAGACATACAGTATAATACTACTAAGTAGGTAAAGGAACGAACTGCCGATACAAGCTGCAACATGGGAAAACCTGAAAAATGCTGTGCCACATGAAAGAAGCCGCTCGCAAACCACATATATAATGTGAATCTATGTACAATATCGAGAAAAGGCAAAACTGCAGAGACAGAAGCAGATTAGTTGTTTGCCTGGGGTGGGTATCAAGGACTGACTGAAAAAAAAAGGCCTTAGGAAATATTTTGGGGTAGATATAAATGTTCTAAAACCCGATTATGGGAATATTTGCACAGCTGTATACATTTCCTAAAACTCACCAAACTTTATACTTAAAGTATTAATTATACAAGTCATACTTTAAGTATAAAGTGTACTTTTAACTCTATAAAGCAAAAGTTGGTGCATTTTATAGTATGCAGGTTATACCTCAATAATGGTGTTAAAAATTTTCCAAAATCTTGCTTCATGTACACATCCAGACAGCTTCCTGGGACCATCCACCCTCCCTTCCAGGCAGAGACTTTGTCCAAGCTGACCTCCCTGCTGTGTCTCCTCTTCTTCTCCAGCAGCCACAGCACACTCATCCTGTAAGCAGGTGGTATAGCCAGCGTGCTGCCCTGCGCTGCTGAGCTGAGCAGGGGTATGACTTGCTAAAATGATAACTTTCATTTTTGCTGCAAGAAGCCCTCTGTTTGCCATAGTGGGCTGAAAAGATACTGTCATGTTTCACATTTCCTCTTTCATGAAAACTTCAGAGAACACGGCCCAAGTCCCATTTTCTTCACTAAGCCTTCCCTGGCTATTCTAGTTCACAGTGATCTACAGCTTAATAAGGAGTCACTCTCTAATCATTTTATTCAATATCATTTCAACAATTGTATTGAAAGCCTACTATGTGCTGAATGCTATTAAGGAGCTAGAGAAAAATTTCCTACCTCCGTGGAACGTATGTTCTAGCAATTTTATATGGTACTAATTTTATATGGTACTACTAATTTTATATGGTGCTATATCCATGAAATTTTGTCTGTGCTACTTTTGTTTCCATTGTTACAGTGTAATTTGTTCTTTGAGAATGGAGACTCTCTTACATCTTTTTCCATTATCACTAATAGTGTCTTTAATACAGTGTAAACCAAATAATAAGTGTTTAAGGAATAGTTGTATATGACTTACTCAGAGATTAAGTAATAATAATCAGCACCAAATTCTGAGACCTAACTATATGCTATGTTCTGATCTGCTTCATTTATGTGATACCATTTAAGATTCTTGTAACATTTGAGATTTGTATTTTTTCAATTTACTGATGAAAAAATTAAAACGGAAAGAAATCAAGCAACTTTCCTGAAGTCACATAAGTACTAGATGATGGAAATATGGCTCAATTTTAAGAGTGTCTCATTCCAAAACTTTGCTTTTAGCCATATGCTATCTCCATGGCATATTTTAATTTATCTTTTTTGTAGTTATATAAACATCTTTATTTCAAGACATCAACATATTAGACTGTGTTTCAGTTTTGAAGTGGTAAGCATATAACAGCTAAATGTATGTATTGAAATTAACCGCTTGGAGACAATACTCCATAGATCTCTCATGATTTTGCATGTCTTAGGAGAATATGTACTTTGATCTAGGCTAACTTTCCAAGGATTATTATATAGCAAACAACCTTGAAAAATAGAATTGTCCCTCTCTGGAGCAGATGGAAGATGTTTTAATGTAAAAACATGTTTTTAATGTTTTTACATTAATGTTTTTAATGTTTTTACCAGTTACAGGGGTGTCCAATCTTTTGGCTTCCCTGGGCTACACTGGAAAAAGAATTGTCTTGGGCCACACGTAAAACACACTAACATTAATGATAGCTGATGAGCTAAAAAAAATCACCAAAAAATCTCACAGTGTTTTAAGAAAGTTTATGAATTTGTATTGAGACTGATTCAAAGCCGTCCGGGGCCACATGTGGGCTGTGGGCTGCAGGTTGGACAAACTGAGTCTGGTATGATAAAGGTCATGTCATTTTCCAAGACAAAAATGTCTGTCAGGTTTGCTTACAGTCCATTATAAAATATCAGGGTCTCTCAAGTTCTGGCTTCCTCAGCTGGAACACGGAGCCCACTGGGTGTACAGCATTGACGTGGTCTGCCTTCACATCATCCCCATGGGCACTAGGATGCAGGGGTAAACAAGAGAGATACAAAGTTCATGTCATTTGCTGGGCTCTGGGAATAGTCCTTTGTCTCCGATCTAGGAGTCTTCTGTGTTCTGCCAGCATCCACAAAATACCGTGGCAGGCTAACTTGTTAGGCTGCTCTTCACAGTTTCTGACATTAACCCTTCTTTATTTATGGTCTTTACTATTCTTTAAACTAGGCAATGTGTCTTCAATGTACATGCTTCATATGATCAATCTCAGACAAAACTTGGAAATACTGGAACTTTTAATAATGCATTTTGGTAGCTCTTCTTTTTTTCTCTGTATTACTTCCCCCTTCCTTTTGGATTCTTATTATTTTTCTGCTTTGTTTCACCTCACCCTGCATTTTAGCTGTAAAAATAATATCCCTTTTCACACCTTAGAGTAGAATGAATGTGTTCTCTCTCAGGGATATTTACATTTTTAGTCTTAATTTGACATATAGAAAGAAGGCTTTGTCTCTAGGAACAGCAATTTAGAAATTGTTAATAAGGGAATAGGGAGAGACTTATTTGTAGTAAGTAAGTGACTAGGGGAGATTCGTTCTCTGTGTTTCTGAAATTAAAACACTCAATGATTTTCAGGTCTGCCCACATGTCAGGAAAGTTCTGGATGTACTCCGAGTTTCAATCTATACATATTATTTGGAAGTATATTGAAAGTGTCATTCGTTAGGGCAAGTAAAAATAACTGTTGGAATCTAAACTTCTGAAAGTCAGTAGCCTAGTAGATGTCTATGTCTTAGTTATGTCGAGACCCATGTGTGCTTGGCACATGGTCTACATCATGGTTGCTCCAGGACCCAGATTTGTAGGCTCCTTTCAATTAGCAGAGGATGAGAGATTCCGCAGCAAAGGCACAGCCTCTTCTTCACCACTTCATCTGGGATTGACACAGATTCCTTTTACTCAGGTTCTGTTGGCCAAAACTCAGTCATATGACCACATCTAAATGCAAAGGGGACTAGCAAATATAGCTTTGCCATATGCCCAGGAGGGAAACAAAACAGGTTTTATTGAACATGTGGCAATCTCTGCTTCAGAATTGGTACCCTGTTGTTCTAGAATAGTGCAGTAATGTTGGATATTTCTGACAAATGCTTATGAATAATTCACGTTGACACAGTGGGGAATTGCCATATGCTGGGTATATTTGTGCTATCTTCAGTTTGCATCTGGGTTACTTTCCTTTTCATAGTAAAATAATAACTTACATTTTTTCACATTACATTAAATAAAAATTGCATTTCACAAACAACTGGCATAGTATGACACCACTTTTGTGAAGTGGGAGTGTGTGCTTAAAGGAAGACTGGAAGGGAAAATATCACAATGTTGTTAGTGGTTATTCCTTTGAAAAGAGAAACCATTTCTACCCTGTTCTATTTTCCTACATTTTCTGAAAAGTTTTAGGATAAGCAAATACAATTTTCCATCAGAAAAATAAAATATTTTCATTTAAAACAATAGGGACCAACCTACATACGGAGTGGCTGGGAGCATCGGGTACTTCCACCTGCTTTATTTCATTGATTGTGTTGTTTGAGTGAGGCAGGCATCAGTATTATTATGCCCATTCTGCAGATGAGGGAACTGAAATTCAGATGGAGCAAGTGACTTGCTCAAGAACACACAACCAGAAGAGGCTGATCTGGGACTCGGACCTTTCCAAGCATAAGTTTTTCCCACAATATCAAGTTGGTTTCAGGAGCCCAGAAGTGAAGTATTGTAGTGTTAAATGGTGTTAAATGTTCTTTTTCTACTTTTTAAAGAAGAAAAACTTGCACAGCAACTTTTTCTGGGAGATTCTTCTACAGCTCCTACTAGAAAGACATATAAGAAGTTTCACTGTGACTTGTTCAACAGAATGGCATAGAACCAGGAAAAGAGAAGTGCTGAGTGCTTTTAGGGGTTTTCAGTGGAAGTCTTTTTGATGGAGAAATTATAGTGTAGGATCACCTTTATCACCTCTATCCACTTTGATAGAGCTTGCTCTCTGGGCTCTGGTAGCTGTCTTTACATGACAAGGATGGGACTAGTTGCCAGGCCTTCTTGTCTGTGCCACATCTGATCCAGATGGCTCTGCACACTCCAATTTTAGTTTCTATTTTGTTTTCACCTCTGAGGGTGGAAAAGAACAGCCTGTAACATTGCTGTGGAGAAATTTCTGGAGCAAACTCTGCACGGTGACTGCACAGGAAAGGCAAGGTTACCACCGTTCTGGTGTGCTAATTAGCCTCTTATAATTGTCACAGTCATCAGCCTCTCCAGTCTGCCAGGTTGTGGGCAGTGGTCTATTTCGGGGGCATCTGGGAGGAACCGGAGAGGATGATTGGCGTACGGATGATTAAAGGTTTGCCACCAGACTGGACATCTCTTTAAGAAAGCTTACATACGCTGAAGGGCAGAAAGATAAAAAGAAAGTACGCCTTTCTAAGAATCAGTGTTTGGAGTGGGTTGGTAACTAGTCATTATGTTACTCAAATGGCATGTCCAATTTGAAGCTAGTGGCAGGTAAGGTTAGCGTCAAATAAGCAAATCCAGAAACATTATAGCTTTTATTTCAGCTGCCCCAAGCTCCCTTCCCCTCCCACTCTCTCTCCCTTTAACCTTCCCCTAACACCGCTGCATTATGGCAAGGGGTGGCAGAGAGCATGTTATTTTGGGTGGCAGACTAATTTTGGTCGTCAGAGAGCTTTCTCTAGCGTTTTCTTCAGAGCTTCCTGAAAGCCTAGACCTAATGTACAAAAACAAGGAAATCAGAGCTTGACTTTCACCTGCTCAAAGGCTGTGGCAAAGCAGACAGTGGAAAGGGTAAATTCTCTGGGTCAAAGCATAAGCGTCTGAGTGTCACCAAGAGCACATGGGGCATATGACATCTTCTCCAGAGAAGACATAGTATTTCTGATTCTATTCCTGAAACTTAGCTTAAAAATTAAGGATACTCCAGAAAATGTGTTTCCCAGCTAACTAATTGCCAAAAACTTAAAGGAGTCACAATAGAAATTATTCTCCAAAGAAGAAATGAAGTAAAACAGATACATACACGCCTAGAATGTTTCAGATCCTGTCACACTAGCTACTTGAAGTGTTACATAATTTGTTTCCTTAATAATTTGCAAGTCTGTCATTAAGTCAGAATGCAAGGGAGAGAGGAGCTCTGATGCTAATTTCTAGAAGAGAAATTTAAGGCAGATGTATGCACCAGATGTTGTGGAACAGTGGCAGTTTTCATGCATATTTATGTGAAATTGGTATGTTTTTTTATTATAAAACCTCTGTTTACAGAGTGAGAGTGATGTGACCTGCTTGAAGGAAAGAGCACAAGTTGGAGAGAGTTTTAAGTGGTGCTGAGGTAGGATGAAACTTGCATATAAGAAAATGGTAATGAAACGTTGCCTTAATCCTTATATTACAGAGGCACAAAGAAGATTGTAGGTTTCTTAGTCCAGTTCTACCTCCTGGCAGTTAGTTGGGGTTTGTAATGAGGGTACCCTGGGAAGAATAAAACCTGTCAATGAGACACAGCACAGGGAGGGCATAGGCTGAGTCCTCAGACGACATAGGGGGCAGTGTTTCCACAGCTGAGAGTGCACAAATCTTAGTCCTTAGGAGATGTGCCTTTTGGAGTTTCTGCCTGACCACCCTCAAAAACATCTCTAGACACACCAGTGAGAGGAATGTAAATTGCCTGGACAGGAATCCCAAGACCCAGAAAGTCTGGTTCCATGACTTATGAGCTGTGTGAGTAGAGGTTAAACTGTCTAAGCCTCATCTCTTTGTGCAGCATAATGTGTGCAGTCTAGTGTCAGGGCTCAGAACACTGTATCCCAAAGTCTGACATGTTGGTCTGAGCAGAAGGTCACTACCCTCCTCTGCCTTTGTGCATGGGGACATGAAAATAATTCTCCCTCACTTCTCCCCTGAGGATCCTCTTGTGACGTGTGCCCTGCCCTATACCCAGAGGAAAGGAATGAAGACAAAAAGACACACAGAAAAATATGAACAAACAGAAATGGTGAAGTTCCTCCCAGTGTGTTTATACCATACCAACTTTGTCCACTCACACTTCTACATGCATCACTGTCCAGTGTTCATCAAACTGAAGCAAAACACTGCAGTCTTCCCTGGGTGTTTCTGACTTAATTTCTGACTGCTCCTATGTCACGTAGAACTTTGGTTAATCAATTTCTTGTCTGCCTTTCTTGTTAATCTCTCTTATATTATAGGAATGACAGCCATCCGTCTTGCAAAGGCTGAGGAAAAGAGATTACTTTTTCTCCCCTACAACATGGAGTAATACCTCACCCACTTTTATTAAACCCAAATTTTATCTGTATACATTAAATGAAATTTTCTACTACAGGAAATATTCAGTAACATTACAAATGCAGAGAAATTTCAAATTCTTAGATTTTCCCCCAGAAACATAGTGCAGGCCTACATCTGTGAATACAACTGCCATTTGGATAATGCTTGTATTTTACAAAGTGATCGAGTCAGAAGGTTGGAGAAATGAATCTCTAACACTTGCTTCCTAAAAAAGCCTATTTGGATACCAAAATGCTCAGGATTGCCTTAGTGTCTGACTGATTTTATCACATAAGGGCCTGTGTGGTCTTATATGAGAGTGGGAGGTCTTACTTAGGAAGACTTAGTTTTACTCTTTCTGTTGATTCTAATGTAGCTGTCAATACTGGAGACCATTCTTAGGTACTGACACATACAGGGAGCTTAGCTGAGGGAGCATTTGTTTACCTGCTACTATCCTCTTACTATCTAGTGAGATCAAGGTCTTATATTGGGAGAGATGGAGAGGGAAAATAAACTTGTGGAACTTTCCTGGATGTCAGCAGGATGTCCTATAGAGCAGTGGTCCCCAACCTTCTTGGCACCACGGACTGGTTTCATGGAAGACAATTTTCCATAGATGGGCTGGCAGAGGGGATGGTTTCAGAATTATTCAAGGACATTACGTTTATCATTAGCTTCTCATAAGAAGTGTGCAACCTAGATCCCTCCCACACGCAGTTCACAATAGAGTTCATGCTCCCACGTGAATCTCACGCTGTTGCTGATCTGACAGGAGGCATAGCTTTACCTCCTGCTGTGCAGCCAAGTCCTAACAGGCCACGGACCCCTCCCAGGGTGGGCAACCCCTGCTGTAGAGAAGCAAAGCAGCATGAAGATCTTGGGGATTTTAGGGCAAAGGATGATAGGAAATGTGGAAGGAATGGTAGAAAAAGGTTTGTGGTTGGATATAAAAAATTAAGTATACCTATTTTCCAGAAGCCTTGAACTGCAGTGATTCATAAAATTAAGCTCCTCGTTTTAGTCTGTTTCTCAAATATTTAGTGTTTGTAATCATGCCTTAAGGTTTCTGAGATGGTTTTGTTTCTTTTACTTCTAATTGACCTCATACATTTTTAAGTACAACTTTTATCCTCCTAACTTTCGCATTTAGGTAGTTCATTAACACCCATCTGCCCTTGACTCATTTGTCATGACACCTTCACCTTTGTGGTAACTTTCGCCTCAAATTGCCACCTCTTTTGATTCTTTCATCAGAAGTACTTTATACGTGAATGGATCCCTGAATGTTAAGTATGGGCGCACCTCGTTTTATTGTACTCCACAGAGACTACATTTTTTTTTTTGTTTGTTTGTTTTACTAATTTAAGTTTGTGGCAACCCTACATAGAGCAAGTCCGTCAGCGTGATTTTTTTTCCAGCTACATGTGTTCTCTTTCTGTATCTCTATCACATTTTGGTAATTCTCACAATGTTTCAAATTTTTCATTATTATTATATCTGTAAGGGTGAGCTGTGATCAGTGATCTTTGATGTTACTATTATGATTGTTTTGAGGTGCCACAAATCACACCCATATAAGCCAGTGAACTTAATTGATAAACACTATGTGTGTTCTGAGTTCTCCAATGACCAGGCATTTCCCTACCTCTCTCCCTTTTCTTGGGCTTTTCTATTCCCTGAGATACAACATTATTGAAATTAGGTCAACAAATACCCCTACATACCCCTACATGTTGGTCTGACCTTCTGCTCAGACCAACATGTCAGACTTTGGGATACAGTGTTCTGAGCCCTGACACTAGACTGCACACATTATGTGGATTTTGAGTATTGGAATAGAATAAGAGTTGCATGTCTCTCACTTTAAAGCAAAAGCCAGAAATAATTAAGTATATTGGGGGAGGCATGTCAAAAATTGAGATAGGCCAAAAGTTAGGTTTCTGGCCTCACACAGTTGGGCCCACATTGAGATTGTAAAGGAAATGAAAAGTGCTGCTCCAGGGAACACAAGAATGATAAGAAAGTAGAACAGCCTTATTGCTGATTTGGAGAAAGTCTGAGTGGTCTATATCAAAGCAGCTTCAGCATTCTCCTAAGCCAAAGACTAATCCGGACAAAGCCCTTCACTCTCTTCAATTATATGAAAGCTGAGAGAGGTAAGGAAGCTGCAGAAGAAGAGTTTGAAGGTAATAAAGGTTGGTTTATGAGGTTTAAAGAAAGAATCCACCTCCATAACGTGAAAGTACAAAAGGAAGCAGAAAGTGCTGATGGAGAAACTGTAGCCAGTTATTGAGAAGATCTAACTGAGACCATTAATGAAGGTGACTACTCTAAACAGCACATTTTCAATGTAGACACAACAGCCTTGTCTTGTAAAAAGATGCCCTCTAGACCTTTCATAGCTGGAAAGGAGACGTCAATACCGGGCTTCAAAGTGTCGAAGGACAGGCTGACTCTCTTGTTAGGTCCTACTACAGCTGGTGACTTTAGCTACTATAGCTTATTTACCACTTGGAAAATACTAGGTTCCTTTAGAATTTCGCTACATTGTCTCTGCCTGTGCTTTATCAATGGAACTGAAAAGCCTGGATGACAGCCTATCTGCTTATAGCATGGTTAATTGAATATTTTGATCCTACTGTTGAGACCCACTGTTCAGAAAAAAAAAGATTTCTTTCAAAATATTACTGATCATTGAAATACAGCTGGTCATTCCAGAGCTCTGATGGAGCAGTGTTACAGGAGATGAGTTTTGTTTTCATGTCTGCTAACACAACGTCCATTCTGTAGCTCATGGATCAAGGAGTAATTTTTACTTTTAACTATTGAAAAATTACATTGTGTAAGGATATAGCAGCCATAGATAGTAATTTCTCTGGTGGATCTGAGAAAAGCAAATTAAAAACCTTCTGGGAAAGGATTCACCATCCTAGATGTCATTAAGGACATTTGTGATTTGTAGAAGGAGGTAAAAATCTCAACATGAGCAGAGATTTAGAAGAAGTTGATTCCAATCCTCATGGTTGCCTTCGAAGGGCTCAAGACTTCCTTCAGTAGAGGAAGTCACTACAGATGTGGAAATAGTGAGAGAACTAGAATTAGAAGTGGAAGCTGAAGATGTGACTGAATTGCTGCAAACTAATGATCAAACTTGAATGGATGAGGAATTGCTTTTTATGGATGAGGAAAGAAAAACGGTTTCTTGAGATGGGATCTACTTCTGGTGAAGATGCTGTGAACACTGTTGATGACAATAAAGGATTTAGACTAGTACATACTTTGTTGATAAAATGTAGTGGCAGGGTTTGAGAAGATTGAATTCAATTTTGAAATAAGTTCTACTGTTGAGAAAATGCTATCAAACAATATCACATACTACAGAGAAATCTTTCATGAAAGGAAGAATCGATGGATGCAGCATACTTCATGTCTATTTTTTAAAATTGCCAGCCTGGGCAACATATCAAGACCTCATCTCTATCACCCACAAAATTAAAAATAAGTTAGCCTAACATGGTGATGTGTAGCTATTTGGGAGGCGAAGGGGGGAGGATCACTTGAAGCCAAGAGTTTAAGGCTGCAGTGAGCCATGATCACACCACTGCATTCCAACCTAGGCAAGAGAGTGAGACCCTGCCTAAAAAAAGAAAAGAAATTGCCACAGCCACTCCAGCTTTCAGCAACCACCACCCTGATCAGTCAGCAGCCATCCACACCTAGACAAGACCCTCCACCTGCAAAAGGATTATGACTCTCTAAGGGCTCAGATGATTGTTAGCATCTTTTTTTTAGTATTAAGGTATTTTAAATTAAGGTATGTACATTATCTTTTTAGACATAATGCAATTGCATACTTAATCAACTGTAGTATAGTGTAAACGCAACTTTTATATTCACTGGGAAGCCAAAACAATCTGTGTGACTCATGTTTTTCGTGACATTTGCTTTATTGCTGTGGTCTGAACTTTTGCTTTATTGATGTGGAACTGAACCCACAATATCTCAGAAGTATGCTGGTGTTTCCATTACTTGGGAACAGTTTTAGCACTTTAAGATGTATAGAGCTTCTCAAATTGAGAATCAATGTCAATTTCTTTGACCACTCCAGTCAGCTTCCTTCACTTTCCCACTTTACCTTGTTTCTCAGTTCAAGGTAATTTACTGTAAGTTTTTTAAATTTAACTTTTAATTATTTTAAAATGATTTCAACAGTTTTTGGGGAACAGATGGTGTTTGGTTACATGCATAAATTCTTTAGTAGTAATTTCTGAGATTTTGGTGCACCCTTCACATTGCACTCAATGTCTAGTATTTTAACCCTCATCCCGTTTCACCCTTTCCCAAGAATCCCCAAAGCCTATTATATCATTCTTATGCTTTTGTGTCCTCATAGTTTAGTTCCCACTTATAAATGAGAATATACAATGTTTGGCGTTCCATTCCTGAGTTAAATCACTTAAAATAATGGTCTCAAACTCTATTCACATTACTGTGAATGCCATTGTTTCATTCCCTTTTGTGGCTGAGTAGTATTCCATTTTATATATATCACATTTTCTTTATCCACTCATTGGCTGATGAGCATTTAGGCTGATTCCACATTTTTGCAATTGTGAATTGTGGTGCAATAGACATGTGTGTGCACCGTCTTTTTCATATAATGATTTCTTTTCCTCTGGGTAGGTACCCAGTAGTTGGATTGCTGGATCAAATGGTAGTTTTACTTTTAGTTCTTTAAGAAATCTCCATACTGTTCTCCATAGTGGTTGTATTAGTTTACATTCCCACTAGCAGTGTAAAAGTGTTCCCTTTTCATCACATCCATGCCAATATCTATTATTTTTTGATGTTTTAAAAAATTATGAACATTCTTACAGAAGTGAAGTGGTACCTTATTGTGGTCTTAATTTGTATTTCCCTGATAATTAGTGATGCTGAGCATTTTTTTCATATATTCATTGTATATCTTCTTTTGAGAATTGTCTATTCATGTTCTTTGCTCACTTTTTGATGTGGTTATTTTTTCTTGCTGATTTGTTTGAATTCTTTGTGGATTCTGGATATTAGTCCTTTGTTAGGTACAGAGCGTGTGAATATTAACTCTCATTCTGTGGGTTGCCTGTTTACTCTGCTGGTTTTTTTTTTTTTTTTTTTTTTTTGTGTGCAGATGATTTTTAGTTTAATTAGATCCTATTTATTTATTTATTTATTTATTTATTTATTTATTTATTTGCATTTGCTTTTGGGTTCTTGATCATGAGCTCTTTACCCAAGCCAATGTCTAGAAGGGTTTTTACAACATTATTTTCTAGAATTTGTATGGTTTCAGGTCTTAGATTCTAGTCTTTAATCCATCTTGAGTTGATTTTTGCATAAGGTGACAGATGAGAATCCAGCTTCATTCTTCTACATGTGGTTTGCCAATTATCCCAGCACCATTTGTTGAATAGGGTGTGCTTTCCCCACTTTATGTTTTTGTTTGCTTTGTTGAAGATCTGATGGCTGTAAGTATTTGGCTTTACTTCTGGGTTCTCTGTTCTGTTACATTGGTATATATGCCTATTTTTATACCAGTACCATGCTGTTTTGGTAACTATAACCTTGTACTATAATTTGAAGTCACGTAATGTGATGCCTCTAGGTTTGTTCTTTTTGCATACTCTTGCTTTGGCTACGTGGGCTTTTTTTCGGTTCCATATGAATTTTAGGATTTTTTTTTTTTTGTAGTTCTGTGAAGAATGATGATGGTATTTTGATGGGAATTGCTCTGAGTTTATAGATTGCTTTTGGCAGTATGGTCATTTTCACAATATTGATTCTACCCATTCATGAGTGTGGGATGTGTTTCCATTTGTTTGTAATTTCTATGATTTCTTTCAGCAATGTTTTGTAGTTTTTCTTGTAGAGATCTTTCTTCTCAATAGTTAGGTATATTCTTAGGATTTTCTTTTAATTTTTTGCAACTGTTGTAAAAGGGATTTAGTTCTTGATTTGTCTCTCACCTTGGTCATTGTTTGTGTATGGCAGTGCTACTGATTTGCTTACACTGATTTTGTATCCTGAAGCTTTACTAAATGCATTTATCCAACCTAGAAGCTTTTTGGAGAAGTCTTTAGGATTTTCTAGGTATATGATCATATCATGAGTTGAAAGTGACTGTTCGACTGCCTCTTTACTGATTTGGAAGCACTTTATTTCTTTCTCTTATCTGATTGCTCTGGCTAGGGCTACTATAAGTTTTGCAGTTCCTCCTAAAATACTTCACCAATTGCTCCCGTACATCTCATCTTTAAGGCTTTATTTGCTTTCTCCTTTTTAGTTCAACTCTCCTAATGGGGTTCTCTTTGCACATACACAACATAACTCTTTTGTAAGGGTCTCAGACAGTACTGGTAGTGGAAGCTTTCCAAACAGACTCTTTCTGCTACCTGGATGCTGAATCAGACCCACATCCCATGACTCAGTCATTTATGAGGCACGTAATTCTAGGCTATTTAATGATAACTAGCATGTATTTAGTGTTCATCTGTCTGTCACTATTCTCAGTATTTCACATGAATTCAAGCTAGATGACAACCCTGTGAAGTAGATATCATTATAGTTTTTATTTCCATTTTTATAGATAAAGAAACTGTGGTTCAAAGGGCTTAAGTGGCAAGGTGCATTGGCTCACACTTGTAATGCCAGCTCTTTGGAAGACCCAGATGGGAGTATCGCTTTAGGCCAGGAGTTCAAGACCAACCAGGGCAACATAGTGAGGCTCCAACTCTACAAAAAATATTTAAAAATTAGCCAGATGTGTTGGTGTGCCTGTACTCCCAGCTACCTGGGAGTCTGAGGAGGGAAGATCACTTGAGCCTGGGAGGTCAGGCTACAGTGAGCCGTGATTGTGCCACTGGAAGGCCAGGCAAAACCTGCTCTCAAAGAAAGAGGGTAGGGGACTTAAGTAACTTCCCCCAAATCACAGAACTAGTAGGTAGATGAATTGGGATATGAATGCAAATAGTCTGGCTCTAACGTAAAAATTTTTAACTGTTTCATTTCTGTTTAATACATTTTAATCTGTTTTTGTTTGTTGTCCCCAAAGTAATTCAGTTTGCATATCATGATTATCTGGTTTTCCGTACACACATATTTTCTGCTACATCCTGAAAGTTTCTTTGATTTATTACAGAAACAGTACAGAAATATAATGTTTTGCAAATAGCGGAAGCTAGATAGGGAAAATATCAAGAAATGAAACAAGAGACCTACTTACTTAATGGGAGACTTGTAATCTTAATAGACAAACTAGACCTATACAAAAAGGAGATAGTCTCAATCTTAACCATTTACTGAAGGAAACTAGAAAAATAGATGAAAATTCCATGTTACCAGATGAGACAGGGTGACAAAGCAGTACAGAAATCTAAGAAGGAAGATATTCAGTAAGTCAGAGAGAAAACTAAATTACATTGTATTTGTTCATTTGTTTAGCACTCAGTGCCAGGGAAAAACCAGAATGGGGAAAAACAGTGAGCAAAATGGGCCCAAAGCCCTTCCCTCATGGAATTTACATTCTAGTGGGAGTACAGATAAGACAAACGTGTAGGGGAGAAAACATAATATATTTTTCTCACCCATTGTAAAGTTCATGGCTGAGACCATCATAACAAAAGATAGATTAATAAGCAAAAAGCACACAAATTTATTTAATAAATGTTTACATGATATGGGAACCTTTAGAAACGAGGACCCAAAGAAATGCAGAAAGTTGTATTTTTACAACTTAGGTTTGATAAGGTTTGATATCAAACTTAAGTTTGATAAAGAGTGAAGAGAAGTACACTTTGAGGACAAAGGGCATGATCTAATGGTAATAAACTAGGGGGAACTGAGTAGGGCTTGTTTGCTCAGATTCCCCTCTGTTTCTGTGTGACATTTCTTTCTTCATGGCAGGGTACATGTCACATGAGGGTCTTTAGAGAAGAAGAAAGGGAGAAGGTCAGAGAGTGACCTTCCAGGTTTCTACTGCTGTAGGGAAGAAGTGATGGGGCAATTCTAGTTTCTATGGTCTGCTTCAGGGGAGAAAGGAGATACAGAAGGCTAGAGTGGCCTTCCTATTTCTGCTGTTTTCTCAATTTTGAAGGTGCCATATTTTGGGGTACTGTTTCCTGCACCACTTTACATGGCAAGTCAATAACAAATCTATGTGTGTAACAAATCTATGCTATGTGTATAGCCATAAATGTAAGGAAAGAAAAAAACAGGGAATCATGAAGAAGTTGAAATTTAAATAGGAGGTCAGGGAAGCCTTCCCGAGAAGGTGACATTTGAGTAAAGACCTAAATGAAGTGAGAAGGTGAAACACATGGATATCTGGCAGAAGATTGTTTAATGAAGATGGATTCAGTTCAGAAGCCTAAGTAATTCGCCTTTATGTTTAAGGAATAATAATAAGTGTCTGTGACTAAAGCAGAGAAAGTAAGGGGGAAAGTATAGTAGACGAATTCAATAATGGTAATAGGGTCCCCATATTATAAAATAATCAGGCCATGATTCATGCTTTGATGGAAAGTGACTATCCTAGGAGTGTGCCAAGTAAGAAAATTTATTGAGAGTTGCCCCTTGAAGCTACAGATAATATGTAATAAAAGCAACTGTGGGAACTCTCCTCTAGAAAATGGGATAACTTGGCACAGATTGGGACGATCAAAATAGAGCATTTGAAGAATTCTCAGGTCTGTAGCTTCCAGTAAGCCTGCAGATAATGAGCATAAAACTTTAAATAAAATGCAAATGGTAACTATTTGAGGCAATGGAAAATGGTGAAAAAGAGGAGGAAACTAGAGGAGATTCCATCACTGAAAGAAGATAATCACACTAGGTGAAATTGTATTTATATTTTTTTATCCCTTTGAGGGAATGTTTAAGTTTGCATGTAGCATTGCAGATAGAGATCAAGCAGAAAATGACAGTCTCATTGTCCTGAGGATCAGAGGATGGAGTCTGAGATTGCTAGAGTGCCTGGAAATTGGTTTGGGGAGATCCCAGGAAGGAGAGATTCTAGGAGGGATTCGTTTCCCTGTGGCAGGGAAACATTCATGACTGTGTATAATCTTGCTGGCCTCTAACTTAAACAGGGTGAGATTTCAATGATCTCACAGTGTGAGATCAGTAGAAGAACTCTCTAGCTATTTTTCAGGGTTTCAACAGCTGCTTATTACAGAGATACAAAATTTGTAGTTTGAGTTTTAGCAAAATAGAGAGACTTGGAAAACACTTAGGGCTTTAAATTGAAACCTCAAGAAAACCCCATTTTAGAAGTAAAGACTATATTCCAAAGAATATGGTGCTAAATAATTCATAAGGGACAAAACTGCAGTATGCTATCAAATTACAAAGCCAAGCTTCTACAGTGTTAAGATGACCAGTAAGCACGCATGGCAGAGACTTCAAGAAGTGTGGTGGAAAACAATAGATGGAAAAGTAAACATTTTCATCCGATGGTTCTGCCACTGCCATGACAGAGAGATAGACTTGAGGATAAAGTCTTGATAAGATAGAAACGCTTGGGGAACAGCTCAGGCTTTTCACAGTCATATTCAATAGAACATAAAACTAAGCCTCCACAAGTTCAGTGCATTCAGCCAGAAATTGACCTGACTTCTAGAGCAAAAAGTAACACTTTTTATAAGAATATTTTTCAAAACCCAGAAACTCTTCAATCCTGCCTAGAATAAAATAAAAAGTTACTAGATATGCAAAGAAAAAGAGAAATTTGTCATATAGCCAAGAGCAGAAGTTGTCAATAAAATCAGACCCTAGAATGACCCAGATATTGGAATTAACAGGGACTTTAAGACAACTATTTTTAATATGATCAATAATTTAAAGGAAAAGAGATTCTAATGAGTGAACAGATGGGGGATATCAGTACAGAAATGAAGACTTTAAACAAGAACTAATTGTATATTGAAGAACAGAAAAACACAATATCTGTAACAAAAGGTTTACTGAATGTGCTTAATGGCAAATTAGAGATAGATTACCAGTTAATTACCTGTGTTTTCTATTTCCTATTTTATTTTGTTTTTCTCTTCCTTATTTGCTGCTTTATTTGGTACTAATAATTTTAAAAGTAATTATATAATTCCTTGAATAGCTTATCAGACTTATCTTTTAATAATTTTTAGTAGTAACTAGAGATTACAGTGTGTCTTCTTAATGTATCACAGTTTAATTAGAGTTAATATTATCTTTCTACATAAAATACACAATTTCAAAATGAGAAACTTATATACATCCACGCTTCTGCTATTGTTTTAATATATTTTACATTTATATATGAGATAAACTCTAAAATCCAATATAGCAGTGCTTACCTTAAATAATTCTTTGGTTGGATATTTATTACACATTTACTATCGCTTGTGCTCATTATTCCTTCCTGAGGATCTGAGATTTTAATTTTTGTCATTTTTCTCTCAGTCTGGAAAACTTTCTTTAGTCTCTCTTACAACACAGGTCTAATGGCATTGAACTTGGTTCATGTTTGTTCGTGCAAAAATTTTTCTGTTTTGCCTTCATTTTTGAAGCATATGGTTTTTGGCTATTGAATTTAGGGCTGATAGTTTAATTTTTAGCACTTTAACTGTCATTCAAATTTATTCTGGCCTCTATTATTTCTGCTGAGACATCACCCATCATTTTTGTCATTGTTCTCTTGTATGCAAGGGGTCCTTTATTTTTATCTCGCTTCAAGGTTTTCTCTTTATTTGTGATGTTAGAAGTTTGACTCTCTTGTGCTAGCTGTGGTTTTCTTTGTATTTATTATGTTTGAAATTCATTTAGTTTTTGGATCCATAAGTTAATGTTTTCCACCAAATTTGGGAAATTTTCAGGTTTTTTAATTCAAATATTGTCTATCCCTTTCTCCCAGTTTTCCCCTTTCCAGGTCTATAATTACAGGCATGTTATATCATTTGGTTAGTATTTTCTAACCTTATTCCTTCTATTTTTCCAATTGGATAATTTCTTTGGCCTGTCTTTTAGTTACACTAATTATCTCATCTGTGATGAAATTGGGATAGGGATGTGGTATGTGGGGAAGGAGTAAAAGATGCCAACTTGGGAGATCTTTGGAGGTAAGAGCTGCTCAGGCAAAGGAAAATTCATCTGTTAATCGTTATCAGACTGATTTTTTCTTTTTATTTAGTACCCTCAATATACTCCTTTAGGCCTCACTGTCATCTAATATATATAAAAGATCAAGCAATCTAATAAAATTGGAGCAAAGTTATATAAGAGCTGCAGTGTTTAATTCACTTCTTGATATTAAAATGTCTTCTCTGCAGTAAGCTAATTTATATTATCTCCCAAGTCATTGTTTTCACTTTCCTTTTGGGTTCTGTAAGTTTAGCCCCTTTCTAAGGTTTAGCTGGGGAGAGAGATGGCTAAGACATTTAAACTACTCTGACTACATATTTTATTTATTGGTGGAGAAAGGCAAAATAGTGATGTATTATTAAATAAAGTAACTATTGTGAAAGAATTTTGAAAATTCAAACAGTACAAACGTCTGCATCCTGATTTTCTTTTGAAATGTTGCTACCTATTAAATTTAATAAAAGAAATATGGAATCTTCAGTTATGTTTAAATACTTATTTGTCTAATTACCAACTTACAGCTTTGAACAAGGAACTAAACTTCTCCAACATTCAATTTACTTATCATCAAATTAGGCTAATAATGCTAATCTTCAAGTATTTTCTGGGTGATATTTGAGACATCATGTATCTGCCCCTTTCACATAATATATGATCAATAATTTGTGATTAGCATGATTGTTAATACTTTCATTGTTGCTTTCATTAGGTAGTCAGAAAAACACTGAACTACATCCTATTTTTCACTACGTGAGAGAAGAGGGAGAAAAGAGAAGATTGTAATACTTAGCTTCTAACGTTATTGAGTGTTGACTTTTGGCCAACAATGGGCTAATGTTTAGCATATATTATCTCATTTCATTCTGTCACCGACCACCAACCTGTAAGTTAGAGTCTATAAATATTCCTTTTTTTTTTCTTTCTTTTTTTTTTTTTTTTTAATCAATGAAGAGCTTAGAGGTATCAGGCAACTTATAAGAGATCTCAAGGATCATCAGTAGGACACACCACGGAAGACAACAAGAGAGGGTAGGCTTCAGTGTGTTGAGAACAGCTTAGAAATTAGAGATGATGAAAAGAGCTAGAGAAGAGCTATATATATGTTAGAGTATTGCCTGGAATTTTTAACTGAAGAGGGCGAGCTTTGTCAATTTTATTCCTGAGGCTGACCACATCCATCCTTGGGTGAAACACTGAATATATTGGACTTATTGAGTTTAGCCCTATTTTCCTATTATAGGTGAATGTATCCACTTCATTCTTCTGGTTCAGCCTCTCTTGATCATCCCACATTAATTAAATAAGCTTTTTATAGAATACTTACTATGAGTTAAATGCTGTTCTATAACTGAAGATGTAGCAGTAAGAGAAAGAAAACAGTCCCTTTTTTCATGCATTTTACATCATAGTAGGAGAGACAAACAATAAACCAATTAGAAAATAAAGACATAAACCAATGTCAAATGGTAAGAAGTACCATGAAGAAAAATAAACAGAGAAAGGGAATCAGGAATGCTTGTTGGAGGTGTCTGTACATGTAGTATGGCTATTTTAGATAAGGTAGTCAGGGAAGGCCTCTGTGGGGAAAGCTGTAATTGAGTAAAATGCAAAGAAAGAAAGTAAGTTGTATTGGTCCATTCTCACACTGCCATAAGTAAATACCTGAGACTGGACAATTTATAAAGGAAAGAGGTTTAACGCACTCACAGTTCTGCATGGCTGGGGAGACCTCAGAAAACTTGCAATGATGGCAGAATTTGAAAGGGAAGCAGGTATGGGAGCAGGAAAAAGAGAGAGGGAAAGTGTGTGTGAAGGAGGAACTGTCAAACACTAATAAAACCATCAGATCTCGTGAGAACTCACTGGCTATCATGAAAACTGCATGGGGGAACCATCCCCATGATCCAATCTTGTCCCACTAGGTCCCTCCCTCAAAACGTGGGGATTATGGGGATTACAATTCCAGGTGAAATTTGGGTGGGGACGGAGAGGCAGACCATATCAGAAGTGATGCGAATGTTGAGGGATATGCTCCAGGTAAGAGATTAGTAGTTTCACATCATTGAAGCAGAAAGAATATTGGGTTTTTGAGCACTTGCAAAGAGGCCAGTGTGATGTCAGTGGTGCATGAATGGGGCCCAGAGTGTTGGAAGATAAACCCAGACAGACCTAAGGGGCCAGATCATGTACAGCCTCAGAGGCCGTGGTGAAGATTCTGAATTTTATTACGATGTGATTGAAGCTATAGGGATGTCTCGAGCACAGGAATGATATAATCATGTTTGGTACAAATCATCACTCTGGCTGTTGGATGGGGCCTAGACTGTAGGAGTCAAAAGTGAAAGCAGAAGCCTATGCTCACAGGCGAGAGATGATTGTGGTTGAGGCTAGAAGAGCAGCTGTGAGTGGCAGAGGAGGAGTGACATGTGCTACATGTTTTGAAGACTGACAGAGGTTACTGGTGGGTTGGATATGGGTGTGAGAGAATGGGAAGTTAAGGACAGGTCCTGACTTGCTCTAGCTTGTAAATGTTCACCAGCAGCTTAGGGCAGATCACAAAAGGTAGACCACAAAATCCATCATGCTTTTAAGGAAGGGAAAATGCTGGTGGATGGCTCAAGATGTATGTAATGGCAAAAATGTCCACCAGGCAGATTAGCTTGGTATCCAAAAAGTGTGTGGCCCAGACAAGTAGTTAGTAGTCTCAAGGAAGTCAGACAACAAATAATGGAATATTGGTATTGGTAACTGGAGTCTGACCCCTGAGAATCAAAGAGCTGACAGCACCCTGAAAAGTGTGGAGGCAGCTGGGAATAGGGCTGAGTCAGAGTACTTTAGGGGCATTGGCAGGAGCAAGAGCAGTCTTTGTGTTACGGGGCTTTAGTATCTGGCAAGCCAGCACTCACAGAGAGCAGACAGATCCAACTTACGCAGTTTGGGATAGAAAGTAGGAGCTTTGTCCTGGGAAGGAAAATGGATCTGAGTCCCCTGATCAAACTAGAATTATCACAAAAAGGGAAATCTGGCATGGATTAACTGAATATTTAACTACAGCTCTTTGACCTGTAAGAAAAGATTAGGTAAGGTCTCCACAGTTGGGGCAGCACCCTTGGCAGGCGAAGCCCTTGCAATTGCCTGCGATGGGATAAGAGTGATAAGAAGATAGAGAACCGGGGAAGCTAGTAAGCCCAGTGCTGGTCATTTCCCTGTCAGGGAAAACTGAAGAAAAGAAGCAAAGCAAAAGCAGGCAAAGAGGTCAGCCATCTGCTGCTTGGGTAAGGAGGTCGTGTTCCCTGTCCCCTGTGGCTCTCCACACCTTGCTTCTGTATTTCCTCATTCACAAGGGTCTCCAGTTCTTCCACCCGTGAATGTGATGACCTAAAATGACTGAAAATGTGTCATCCCTACTGTGACTTAGTCATACTGGATTTGAAGAATTTCATTCAAAATGTATGCTGTTTTACTCTTAACCTCCCCCTCCCCGCAGACTAATTTACTCAGCTTGATTAGCACTTGATCTCTGGTTTTATTTGAGACTTACTAGAAAATCGTAAACTAAAATTTACAATTAGTTTGGAATTCTCCCAAGTAAAACTTATGAAGTGATTGGGGATTGGGTCAATGGTGAATTTTTTTTTGGTGGTTGGGTAGCTTTCAACTGAAAGCTTGCTTATGTCGGGTTTCATTTATTTATTTTTTTTAAAGTCTTGTGACTGAGTGATTTTTTCAGTGTCCTTCATGGGCCTGTCAGGTTCTGGAAGCTGGAATTTTTATCGTGTTTATTTTTCTCCCCAATGATCTCATTAAATGGCTACACGTATTAATTGATCAATGAGTATTGCTTGAATTGAAAATACTATTTTCCATGTTTTATTTTTCTTAATTTCTTTAGTTTGCTTTGAAGTAGTACTTATGTTTTGACTTCTTTTTCCTTAAGTACATATTTCCCCTTCCCTGAGATTCATGCTGTTTGTTATCTTCTTTTCTTTGTTCTTAGAAAAACTTCAAATGGAATTGGACTTCAATCTTTTCTTCTGTAAATGTAAGTACCTTAAATTTATGTAAATTTAAGTTTCCCTAAAGATTTAAAAAGAGATTCGGTTCACATAGTGTTTGCAACTACACAGAACTTGCTGTCTCTCTTTTTTATTACTTTTGTTCATTGTTGATTTATGGCAACTTGCTTTCTGAAATTCCTTGGCCTGGTTATCTCCTTCATTTTATGTGGACAATCTTCTTTTCTCTCTATTTTGCTTCTCTGCTGAATTTTGCTTTCACTCCCAGCAGTGTCTCTTTAGTGTGGAACTTCGTTCAGACAGGGAGACTTTGGGGGTCAGTTTTGAAAACTCGTAGAAGTCCAGACTGCTCTAGCCCCTTCCGTCCTAGGGGTCCAGACTGCTCTAGCCCCTTCCGTCCTAGGGGTCCAGACTGCTCTAGCCCCTTCCGTCCTAGGGGAAGCAGTAGGGTCTCTATAGGGGCTTGCAGTCTTCTGTTCACCTGTTAGAATGAGTGGCACTGCTCAAACATTGTTCTAGGTGCTTCTATGAGGGTGTTTTAAGATTAAATTAATATTTAAATTAGTGGACTTTGAGTACAGCCAATAACCCTCCCTAACGTTGTTGGGCCTCATCTAATTAGTTGAAGGTCTGAATAGAACCAAAGGCTGCCCTGCTCCAAGCAAGAGGGAATTATGCCTGCAGACAACCTTTAGACTTCCTTGGCAACACTGGCTCTTCCTCGTCTCCAGCGTGACTGCTTGAACCACAACTCTTTTCTGAGTTTCCAGCTTGCTTACCCCTTCAATCTAATTAGTGTATTTGGACTGCTAGAACAACAGGCTGGCTTATAGACAACAAAATCTATTTCTTGCAGTCAGTTCTAGAGGCTGGAAAGTCCAAGAGCAAGTCATCATTGGATTCAGTATCTGGTGAGAGTTTGCTTTCTGGTTCATAGATGGTGCCTTCTCACTATGTCCTCACATGATAGAAAGGAATAGCTAACTCCCTGGGGTATCTTTTATAAGGACACTAATCCCATTCATAAGGGAAGAGACTTCATTCCCTAATCCCCTCCCAAAGACCCCATTTTGATAATACTATCAGATTAGGGATTAGGTTTCATGTATGAATTTTAGGGGGACACAAATATTTAGATGATAGCACCTATAATATTTTGGTCATTTGAATGAGCCAATTCTTTATAATAACTATCTTCATAGTGTATATATATATATATATATATATATATATATATATATATATGCATACATACACACATTCTATTGGCATGAACCTCAAAATACATAGAAAATATCTTTACTCTGATTTTTCCATCTTTTGTCTTTCAATCACTGCTTTCTCATGCTGGAGTCTCATTAGAGTGTGTCTCTTTGAGCAGCTCCAGAGGGAGGAATCTTCTGATCCAACTCAAGACATTTTCTATTTTCCCATTTTACTAAAATTTCAGAAAAGCAATAGGACAAAAAATAATCATATAACAGTAATTCTACAGGGAAAACCTAATGATACTATCAAGTTCCAGAACTGCAGCACTTTATATGTCGCATGAATGACACATATTAGAGGAGAAGAAAATTTAGCCCAAATTTCCTTCTACTCTGATATGTGTCACATGAGAGGTTTGCCCTCAGAAGCCAATATATCTTACATTGCATATCCATATTCTGATGCTAACTACAGAGCACACCAGAGTATTATTTGGAGGAAAAAAAGAAAACTTGATGGTAGCATCTTTGCCAGAATGCCAGTTAAATATGCCTTTAGTTCAAAGTCAACTTTTAAAGCTAAACTTGGCTGGAGAAATGTCCCATACAGAGAGGTTGTCTCTTCTTTTGAAGGCCAGCTGGTAAGCACTTCTATCTTTCAGGAATTTTTAGAGATTTATTCAGGAGGCATCTCTAGCCCTTGTGCCTTAGGTGCAGTCAAACTTCCTTTGATGGCTTTTCCTATAAATTTTTATGATTTTACTTAATATTAAACATTGAACTCTGTGAATCTGGTACTTTTGCACTGAGGGAAGGACAAGTGTTATCCAGAATCACAGAAAACAGAGTACTCCACGTGTATAACAGATCACTCTCCACGCAAAGTGCATTCCTGCATCTTTCACTTTGCATTCTTGCATTCTTCACAACCCAAGCATCCACTACGTCTCTCTCTCCAACCACAGCTTCATTAATCCCACCCTGCTGTAGTTATTGCTTCTTCAGCTCATGGTCAGTTCTCCAGGGAAGCAATACTTTCCCTACCATGTGCTCCTCCCAAACCCTTGTCTCTCCTTGGCTTTTGAATTTCCTGGCCATGGAAATACTTACTTTTCAGGACTTTTCTAGAATAAAAGGCTATCTCCATAAAGTCAACACATAAACAAGCAAAAGTTGGAAAGAAGGCCTGGAGTGCCCAACAGTGTGATGTTGATCAGAGTATAGCACTACCAAGCCAAAAGCTTGCCTCCCTTGACTTTCCGATTTAGAAGGAAGCATGCATTAGCCTAGAAATGAAACTCCCTCACCAAGACGAGAAACTTTGCTCACTGTTGATAGGATGTAGTCTACCAGTCATCAGTTGTACTTACCGCTAAATCTTGACCTAGTCTCCAAAATGAAGCCAGATTACCCTGGAGGTAGTGATCAAGACATTCTTCCAGGTCAAAGGTTTACTCTACCTGTAGTGAACATTTCACAGGAGAAATATGTGATCGTCCATAAGCAAACGGAAAACAGCTCTATCAACAAGGTCTTACTTAGAAGCCTAAGTATTCCTGTTCTGAAAATACTTGTTTTGGCATTACTGTGTTGTTGTTCTGGACACTACATTATCCAAGAGGGAATCAGAGTATAATAGAAGAGAGAAGGCAATGCCACAAAAAAGTAACAGGAAGTGAATTAAAACTGACAATCAACAGCTGGGAGTGGTGGCTTGTGCCTATAATTCCAGTGACTCAGAAGCCTGAATCAGAATTCTAACAGATTTGCTTTTTGTTTCTTCTTTACTTAAAAATGGAAATGGTATGATGTGAATAAATATGATTCTGAGATAATATAGTTCTCAATGAAATTTATTTGTTTATTTATACATTTAATATGTACCAGTCATTGCAGTTTGTTTGTTGCACAAGACGAATCCATGAAGCTTATGACTCTGTCCAGAAAAAGTGTAAGAGCCCTGTATATGTTAAGTATAGTGAAGCAAGATGTACATAAGAATGAGATGATATAAACATGGTGTGAACACCCAACTAAATCTGCTTCTACTCCAATACAGCCTCATAGAGGGAAAATGGAAGAGAAGAGAGGAGTGAATGATGGAGAGAAACAATAGTTAAGTATAATAGGAGGCAGGGTGATTGAAAATGAAAGCATCATTGGAACAGAAATAGAATTCCTTCTCAGGAAACACCATGTCTTGTATTAAATTTCATAGTTTACTAATATCTGGAGAATGCTGAAAAGATATTTGTTGGCTAGAATTGTATGTTCATGAATTCAGATATTTTCTGTCTTCAGTGATCATTGTAACCCTCATGGCAATGAAAATAATATCTGTATGGTGTCATCCACATAGTGGAGTCATAGAAAATTAGCATAGAAGTCCCCCCAAAATTCTGATTTTATTTGCTTTAGACATTATTGCCTTACTATATATTCATAGCAATATTGATGATAGCAGCTCATTTGTCTATTGCAAAAATTTCCATTTTGAAGATACTGTTTTTGCAGTTTCTAAATTCCACGTTGGTCATCATGTTTTTAATTTTTGATTATTTAAGAAATAATAATTTGTTTTCTGAAAACTTTATAACCTTCTAGGCTTCAGATAACTGATAATTTTGGGGTTCTCTGTAGGTGGTTGTATAAGAGGCACACGGGCTCCGTCTAAGCTGGATAGGTTATATGAGTATGATGAGTTAGTTATTTGCGCATGTTATATGAGAATTAGTTAGTTATTTCATAGTTTTTTTTGTAAAATCTATAAAATTAGTTGTTTATTTGTGTATGTTATATGAGAATGTATTAGTTATTTGAAAGTTTTGTTTGTATAATCTATAAAATTAGTTGTCAATTACAGTAGAAGTTATGGTAGTTTTCTTATTTCTATAGCAATGTAAACTCTAGAAATGGTTCTTAGGAAGTCTGTCTCCTAAATGATTCCGTGATTGTGACTTAAGAAACAACAGGAGATACCTTGGTTCAATTAGTTTACTAGGAAGCCATTTAGTGCACTGATGGAAAAAGATGACTGCAACAGTGCAAGGCAGCATCCCCAGGTCTGACATTTAACAACTGCTTATTGAGTGACTGGTATGTGAAATATATTTCATTATTCTTTGATAAATGGCAGATGAGCTAGACCAAGGTGCTATACTTCTCAAGGAATTTACAGTTCAGTGGAAAAATCTTGAAAGGAAATTAATGTAAGAAAGAAGTAAACGTAGGATAACAGTGAGTAGGGAAAATTTCGGAAAAAGAAAATATAAGTGTATTCTGACACATAAAGTCCTACTGATTCTTTAGCGAAGAGGAAAATTTTTAATTTTTATTAACTCTGGGATCTTATAAATTATCTAATCTAACTACTGTCTTCATGCTTAAATCTCCAGCACTGGCTTCAAACGCTGGGTTACGGATGGAACACAGATATCTCTATTTCTATTAAGCTACCCCAAGTTATTCTGTTAGGTTGTCAGCACTATTGTACCCTGGCTAAGGAGTAAAACAGTCTAAGATCAAATTTCCCACTGGCAGAGAACTCATTTCTTACCAGGCAGCACATTCTATCCTTAGAAAATTCTTTAGAATAGAGAGATTATGGTTATGATTCTTAATGGAAATTTCTCCATGAAATTTCAATTTATTGATCCTTGTTCTATACTTGAAGCCACATAATGCAATTTTTATTTCACTAGAGAGCTCTTTGTTTAATATGAATTGTTCCCTAATGGTATTATACTTATTTGAGATACACAATAACTTCTAAAATGGGAAAGTTTTGGGGGCATTTGATTATTGCTCAGATGTTAACTCTAGTAATGAGATAATTCAGCTTATTAATCTGATGTCAAGTTTCATAATAAACAGAAGCATATTACTATCACCACTACTACCACTACCATCACCACCACTACTACTACTACTGCTCCTACCACTACTGGCACTACTACTACTACTACCAAAACCACCACTACTACTGCTGCTACTACTAATACCATTACTGCCACTACAGGTGTCACTGCCACTGCTGCTATTAATATTACTACTATGACCACGATTCCTACTTTTTCTGTCAATAAATATAAAAAGCGATAGATAATAGTTATTGAGCTAGGTGTTAGTCATCATGCTACATACGGATTCTACCAATTTTTTCAGGTAGAAACAGAGTCATTATTAATGCCCAGCTTTTTCATATACAAATAATTGCTGATATCTGTGTCATCTATTTTTAAAACTTCCCCATTTTCTCCACTTCTGTGTATCTTTTCTACTACTGCCCCATCTCAGTTTTGGACAACTACAATAGTCTACAATAGTCTTCCATCAAGTCTTCCTATATCCATTATTGCCTCTTTTCTTTTTTTTTTTTTTTTTTTTTTTTTGAGACGGAGTCTGGCTCTGTCGCCCAGGCTGGAGTGCAGTGGCCGGATCTCAGCTCACTGCAAGCTCCGCCTCCCAGGTTCACGCCATTCTCCTGCCTCAGCCTCCGGAGTAGCTGGGACTACAGGCGCCTGCCACCTCGCCCGACTAGTTTTTTGTATTTTTTTTTAGTAGAGACGGGGTGTCACTATGTTAGCCAGGATGGTCTCCATCTCCTGATCTCGTAATCCGCCCATCTCGGCCTCCCAAAGTGCTGGGACTACAGGCTTGAGCCACCGCGCCCGGCCGCCTCTTTTCAATTAATTTGCAACATTGCATCCAGGCTCTTTTTTAAAAGTAGACTTAATTTTTTGCAGCAGTTTTAGGTTCACAGTGAAGTTGACAGGAAGATAGAGATATGTCCCATGTGTCTCCTATACCCACACATCCACGGCCTCCCCCATTAGCAACATTCCACACCAGGTGGTACATTTGTTACAGTCCATGAGCCTACACTAATACATTATCATCACCCAAAGTTTATACTTTATATTAGGCTTGGTTCTTCATATTATACATTCTATGGGTTTGGACAAATGTATAATGACATGTGTCCAGCGATAAAGAGTCATACAGAGTAGTTTCACTTCCTTAAAAATCCCCTGTATTCTTGTTCATGCCTCCCTGCTCACAATCCCTGGAGACCACTGATCTTTTTTCTCTCTGCCTAATTTTTCTTTCTCCTGAATGTCATGTAGTTGGAATCACACAATATGTAGTCTTCTCAGATTGGCTTCTTTTACTTAGTAATATGCATTTAAGATTCTTCCAAGTCTTTTCATTGTTTGATAGATTATTTCTCTTTATTACTGACTAATATTCCATTGTCTGCATATACCACAGTTTATTTACTCATTCACCTCCTGAGGAACTACTTGATTGCCTTCAAGTGTTGGCAATTATGAATAAAGATGCCAGAACCGTCCTGTGAAGGTTTTTGTTTGGACTTAATTTTTCAACCCATTTGGGTTTATACTAAAGAGTATGATCACTGTATTTTACAGTAAAAGCATGTTTTTTGTTTGTTTGTTTGTTTGTTTTGTAAGAAACTGCCAAACTGTCTTCCAAAGTGGCTGTACCATTATGCATTTGCACCAACAGTGGATGAGAGTTTCTGTTGCTCCACATCCTCACCAACATTTTGTGTTGTCAGTGTTTTGGATTTGGACCATTCTTATAGGTGTGTAGTGGTAATTCATTGTTGCTCTAATTTCCATTTCACTATTGTCATATGATGTGGAACAACTTTTCATATGGTTATTTGCCACATGTATATCTTCCGTGTTGCGATGACTGTTCAAGTTTTTTTGCCCATTTTTAAATCAGGTTGTTAGTTTTCTTACTGTTTGTAGAGTTCTTTGTGTATTTTGAGTAACAGTCTTTTATTATCAGATAATTCTTTTACAAATGTTTTCTCCTAGTCTGTGGCTTGTCTCCTCATTCTCCTGACTATCTTTTGCAAAACAGAGGTTGTTCATTTCATTAAAGTCAAGACTATATTTAGTCCATGGCATGTATCTTTGGTGTTGTATCAAAACATTATTGCCATACCCAAGGTCATCTAGATTTTCTCCTGTGTTATCTTCTAGGAGTTCCATAGTTTTGAATTTTACATTTGGCACTTTGATTTATTTTGAGTTAACTTTATGAAGGACATGAGTCTGTGTCCACTTTTTTTTTCTTCGTATATGTGTTCTGGCATCACTTGTTGAAAAGACTGTATTTTATCCATTGTATTGCCTTTGTTCCTTTGTCAAAGATAAGTTGATATTTCTGTGTGTCTATTTCTGGGCTCTCTATGCTGTTCTTTTTATCTATTCCTTTTATCTATTTATCCTTTTACCACTAACACCACATTGTCTTGATTACTACAGCTTTTAGTCAGGTAGTGTCAGTCTTTCAATTTTGTTCTCCTTCAATATTGTGTCAGCTACTTTATTATTTTACCTCTCTCCTTGTTTGCTTTAGAACAACTTTGCAGATATCCAAAAAATAATTCGCTAGGATTTTGTTAGTGATTTTTTTGAAACTGTTTATCAAGTTGGAAAAAACTGACATCTTGAAAATATTGAGTCTTCCTCTTCATAAACATGGACTATTTCTTTATTTAGTTCTTTGATTTCTTTCATTAGATTTTTGTGGTTTACTTCATATAGATCTTGCACATACTTTGTTAGATTTATAACAATATTTTATTTTAGAGGGAGTTATAATGTAAATGGTATTGTGATTTTAATTTCAAATTCCACTTGTTTGTTGCTGGTATAAATAAAAGTAATTAACTTTTGATGTTAATTTTGTATCCTACAATCTTGCTATAATTGCTTATTAGTTCCAGGAATATTTTTTATTCTTTTGGATATTCTGTGCAGACAACTATGACATCTGCAAGGAGAGACAGTTTTATTTCTTTTTCTCAATCAGCATACCTCTTATTTCCTTTTCTTGTGTCATTACATTAACTAGGACTTCCTCTATGATATTGAAAAGAAGTGATGAGAGGGAACATTCTTACATTGTTTCTGATCTTAGAAGGAAAGCTTCTAATTTCTCACCATAACGTATGATGTTAGCTGTAGAATTTTTGTAGATATTCTTTATCATGTTGAGAAGGCTTCCCTCTGTGAACCCTGAATATCTGAGACAAATATTTAATTTAGAAAGTTTATTTTGCCAAGGTTGAGGACATGCACCTGTGACACACAGCCTCAGGAGGTCCTGATGACATGTGCCCAAGGTGGTCAGAACACATTTTGATTTTCTACATTTTAGGGAGACATCACACATCAATCAACATATGTAAAATAAACATTGGTTCAGTCCAGAAAGGCGGGACAACTCAAAGCAAAGGCAGGACAACTGGAAGCAGGGAGAGGCTTCCAGGTCATAGGTAGATAAGAGACAAATGGCTGCATTCTTTTGAGTTTCTGATTAGCCTCTCCAAAGAAGGCACTAAGATAAACATTTATTTATCTCAGTGAGCAGAGGGGTGACTGAATAGAATGGGAGGCAGGTTTGCCCGAAGCAGTTCCCATCCTTTTTCCTTTAGCTTAGTGATTTGGGGGCCCCAAGATTTATTTTCCTTTCACAACTTCTGTTCACAAATTTCTGAGAGATTCTATCATTAATAGGTGTTGGAGTTTGTCCAGGGTTTGCTTGTTTTTTTTTTTTTTTTCTGCAGCTATTCACATGATCATGTAATTTTTCTTCTTTAGCTTGTTGATATGATAGATTGAATTAATTGATTTTTGAATGTTAAACCAGTCTTGCATAACTGAGATAAATCTGACGTGGTTGTAATGTATAATTCTTCTAATGTATCGCTGGATTTAATTTGCTAGTGTTTTGTTGAAGATTTTTGCCTCTATGTTCATGATAAATATTGGCCTGTAGTTTTCTTTTCTTATAATGTCTTTGTTTGGTTTTAGTATTAGAGCAATGCTGGCCTCATAGAAAGAGTTGTGAAATATTCCTTCTGCTTCTATCTTCTGGAAGACATTATAGAGAACTGGTTTTATTTCTTCTCTAAACGTTTGAAAGAATTCGCCAGTAAATTTTTCTGGGCTTGGTGTTTTTTGGTTTTTGGGGTTATTAATTATTGATTTAATTTCTTTACTAACTACAGGCTTATTCAGATTGTATATTCAGGCTTATTTTAAAATGCTCTGCCTAACATATTTTAGTGATTCCTGATTGCTTTTAGGATAAAGTCCCTATCCTTACGATGAATAGCAGCCTGCATGATCACGCCTTTCATTTCTCTGCAACCCCCTCTCACTTCACTTTTCAGATCACAACTGCGTTGAGCTTTTTTTAGTTCCTCGAAGATTTAACTTTCATGATGTTTAATATCTGGTCTTTCATCTGTCCGTAACACCCTTCTCCCAGATTCCTTTACCTAGGTAATGAAAATGCACCGACTCATCTTTCAGACCTTTGCCCTATATTTTCTCATGGCATGTGGTGTATTCCTTCATATTAATAGTACCTACCTAAATGGAATTAACTTTTTATTGTTTTTATCTGTTTACTGCTTACTGCTTATCTTCCTTACTACACTATAAATTCATTGAAGGCTCTGTTTATCTTGTTCACTCTTTTATCTCTCTACACAAGCAATGACCATCACACATTAGTCATGCAGCAAATATTTGTTGAAAGAATAATTCTCACACTGAAGAAAGTACTTATGCTATCTTCCTTTTGTGAATGAGAGAACAGAGGCATAGGGAGAGCAGGCAAAGAGTTTATTTACGTTGCCCATAAATAGATGGGTAGTCTTGAAAGTCAAGTCCATGACTCTGTTCCACACGTTATCAAAAAACTGGGCTAGAGCAAGGCCCTTAATTGGGGCTCCAGGTAGACTCAGGATATATGTGGCTCTCTGGAGATCTTTGAAAATTTTGAGTTTTTTAATAAATTATTCTAGATAATTTTGAGAAAATGAAGAATTTATAAATGTGATTAACTTCTTAAAATGTCCTGGTACAGAAATAATTTTAAGAACCGCCTTCAAAGAGAACCTCTTTCAACATCTTAAAATGTCATCATTTGTTTTTCAACCTGTGGGGGAAAAAACTGTCAGTACTATGTTTGGCATACAGGAAAAACTCAAACTTGCCAAGAAATATCATTATAATGGTTTTGACTTTTTGAGAAGAGTAGTGCTAAAATTATTAATTTTGTCTTAAAATTAATCATAAGTGCTGCTGTAAAAGGGGTGGGTTTTCTTCTGAAAACTTTTAGTAACGGTATAAACTAACTGATATTAACCAGCTATTTCAACTACATAAAGAACTTCAAGAAGAGAACTCTCACAGGTCTTTAAAAACATCAGTTTTTCACTACCCAAAATTAAGCCAGGCTTAGTATTTGTTAGAGAGAACTTTTTTATACATTTTATATAGTGAGAGATCAAGAGAGCTGTGTCTTCTCAGCAGTCTAAATGCATACATGTTTTAAGCAGTAGTAATGAGCAGTTAAGTAATGGCATTAGAATGTTTGGACCCTGCTCTTTTTGTATACGCTTCAGCAAAAGCCTACTTAAAAGCGGGAAAGTTTAATGATTATAGTCTTTAGAACACACTCAGAAACAAATGTAAGAATCAGGGAACATCTTATTGGAAAATGGATTCCGGGTCCTGGGCAAACTGAAACCAAAGACACCTGAAAGCAGACTCTAATTTGTCCTCCCAGGTAAGGGTGTGACTTTCTTAATGGTAAAATTGGGTCAAGAACCATTAGAGCCTTATACACAGTAACATACACTCGAAAGGAAATGCATATATTGGGGGCGTTGGCCACTTAGGATGGAAATATAAACAGTAGGTGTAAAAGTTCTGCTGTGTAATAACAGTTTGGTGATTTCCTTAGCTCTGGAAGATCCTTATGTGTACTGAGCTGTTTCCTGAAATTCGTCCTGTTGGGACAGTCATACTGAGACATGCTGCATTAGGTCCTGCCCTGTGTTTTAGCCTCCTTTTTCAAAAGTTCTGCAAACTTTTCTGAGTAAACTTGACATACATATCATTGTATATATGTATATGTGTGTGTGTGTGTGTATGTATATATATGTTATCTCTTTCCACTTACATGTAACCCATCTAAAACCCTGCAGAAGTCTGAGTTCAAAATGAGACCCCCCCACCCACTCCCCACTTTCCATCACTCCTGGCTGTTGCTCTAAAAGTACAAAACTGGAGATAGAATTCCAAATTGTAAGTGGAATATTCCAAAGCTGGTTGCACCATCACATATCTTCCCTGGAGTCTCCTGGAATTATTACAATGGGGACAAAGTAATTTCTAGTGAGAGAATCTTTCTCTAAGTCCCATTTTGAGATTCTATTTCCATCTCAATCAAGAGACCTTGTCTTTAATATACTGAATGTTCAGGAGACAGCAAACTACTTACAACATAGGTTACTCTTAACATTCTCTGTCTATGCTTTCTAGGGGTTGAAGTTCTGCAGTTGAGGGTTTCCTCCTGATACAGATTATTGTCTATAACTATGTGTATCATAGTTAACAACCCAGAATATTTAATGAATGAAGAATGCTATTAGAAAGGCCACAATATGGGGCGTTGATGGTTTTGCAAATTCTAATGCTTGGAAATTACCTAGAGGAATCAGATGTGGGGTGGAACATGCCAGGGCAGGCCTGCAGCAGAATGCTACTGAGAGGCAGGAACCAGAGAGCGCAGACACCTGAAAATAGTAAAGCTCTATCTGTATGCATGGCTGGAAACAAACACCTTTCCAAAATGGATTCCGGCTGTAATACTACAAATAAAATAGACTTTAAATATTTAATTTGTATAGCGTTAAGTGCTCAATTGAAAGCAGCAAGAGGATGTTTTTTAAAAAGCCAGGTGTCTCAACAATTTATAACTAATTATTTTTAAAAGACCACAAATCACTGTTTTCATCCATATTTTTTGGTAGACTAATTATTATTGGCTTTTTAAAGTGAGCTGTTGACTACCAGATCAACCTTCCTGGTAGGCTTTTCCTCTTAAATAGGATTGCAGAATAGACATTTTGTTAAATAGAAAAATGAGGCCATGTACAAAAATCTGTGTTTCTAGTGGATTCAAAACATAGTGGTAGCAAGTTTTAAAATATTCTTGAGTTATCCAAGAGTGTACATTTTAGTTTGTTATGCTTCTCTAGTGTTACTGATATTTTTCCTACATTTTATAAAATAAAACTGGAGAAAAATCTTCTAAAATGTAAGTGACCGAGGCAGGCACATATTAATAGTTAATATTAGTATGTGGTGAATGAGACATCTAAAACATACTGTTTTTAAAAACTGGATTATGTTTAAGTGATTGAAAAAAGAATTCTCTAACACATGTCACAGCCTTCACAATATATGTAGAGGCATTACTCAGATGGGAATTTTTGTCTTCTTATACAAAATGTAAGTTTGATTTTATCTTTCATGTTCAGCAAGGTATAACAGCATAACTTCCAGGGATATCAAAAAGGAGAGGATTCTTTATTGATTTGTTAATGGAGGTACAACAGTGTACAGCCTCCTTGTTCTCACATTTTATCTCTGTTTAAACTTGTTTTGCAGCATTCTTCATCTTGTTATCAAGGGCATCAAATGAAAGGGAAGTTCAGAACGAGGAGACGACTATATTCCGTCTCATATACCTCAAATAGCACAGCCCATTGGTCACAATTTGTCATGCCTTTTCCTGCTTTGTCCCCTTGGTGATCCAGCTCAAGCCTCACTACGTCTGAAGACTCTTAGTGGAAACTGTCATTCCACTTCTATTACTGTGGTTACCCTAAAAATTTCAAATTAAATAGTTTAATTCCAAACTTGAAAAATTGTTGAAAATAAAAATAATACAAATGACACCCAAATACCTATACACAGATTCCCCTATTATTTATTCACCCATTTACTTTGTCATTTGCTCTTTTCTCTGTCTTTCCCATCACTCCCTCATCTATCCATCTTTCTATGTGTAGTACAAACACATGCATAATTATTTTCTGAAAGAACTTGAGAGAAAATTGCATATATTATGATTCTTCACTCCAAAACACTCCAGTGATTAAGGATCTTCCCTTACATAACCACAATACGATTATCAGCTTCATAAATTTACATTGATATGATATTTTGATCTAATCTTCCATCCAGATTTCAGTTTGTGAGTTTATCTGATAAAATATGTTATAGCATAATTGTTCCCTCCAACACAGGATTCAGTTTAGAGTGAGATATTGTTTTTAGCTATGAGGATTCATTAGCCTCCTTTAAATCAGAAACCTTTCCTTTCATGACATTGACATTTTTGACAATTATACTCTCAATCCCACCTTTTTATTAATAGAACATTAAGCACTTGGCTTTTATATTTCTTTATAACTAGACTGAGACTATTCATTCTTGGCCAGAATGGTACACCGATGATGGGTCCTTCTCAGGATATCATAGATAACGGCTCATAGTGTCATCTGCCCTTCATCAGTGCCATTGGTTGGTCAAGGTGTGGCCTGGTTTATCTGCCATATAATTGGGGTTTGGTTTTCTCTCTTACCACTGTTATAGTTTGCAGAAAGACACGTTAAGACCATATAGCTATCTACCTCCCCATCACAATTACTCCCTAGATTTTGCATCCATTAATGGTCCTGACATAACCCAATCTTTACTGTAATTGTTGCAAAGTCTAACTGTAGCACTCCCTCCACAATGACCCATCAGTTGTAGCATTCTATTGTAAGCAATAACCCTTCCTTATGTATTTATTATTGACATGGAGTCCTAAAGTATATAATTCATTACTGCATATGCCATGAAAGAAAAGGAATTTGAGAATATAACTATTCTTGATTGTATTTTTTTCATCATCAAAAGTTCTAAATCTTCAGCATTCATTTCAACCAACTGTCTCTCCTGTCTCTTTCAGAGGATTAACTTGCTTCCTAAACCAAGAAAATTGGGAACATTAGCTGTGAATGACAACTTCCCTTCTCACCTTGCACATAAAAATGTATTTATGTCTATACGTATTTACGTCTGAATTATACACTTATTTACACCTTGACTTCATCACATTTGTCAAGTCAGACATAAAGTAGCCTTCCTCATGATTAAAGTCAAAGGCTTTATCTATGTTAGTTTCTCCCCTCTTTTCTCTTTATCTTATTGGACCCCTGGCATGTAGAATTTTGCCCATTTTATCTTTGTTTCATGAAATACTCTCTGCATAGGTCCTCACACAGCCTCTTTTTGCCTTTCTATCTTATATCTCCCTATTTCTATCCATTATTTATTTAAAAGTTATGAGCTCCTATGGACTCACCACCACAGGAATGTCTATCAGTCTTCTTCCAGTCTTGGTTTGTGTTCTCGGGCATTGATCTGGAGTGGGAGCCAGCAGGAGATGTTAGTTCTGACTCCCATTAGGAGCCACGGTTGGGGTCTGTTCCCCTAATCTCTTGATTACTACCTCCTCCTTGCTCTTCTACCAGTTACTTCTTTCCTCCTTTATATCATCAACCTCTCCCTTTCAAGTGGCTCTTTCTCCTTAACTTGCAAGTGTGTTCAAGTTTCTCCCATCTGAAAAAAAAAAAAAAAATCTCTAGTTTTTCCTTGAAGCAAAAACTGTCTCTGTCTTTTTGTTTGCAGCCATCACCGATGAAATATAATCAACAGATCCTCAACACAGTGAGATCTGACTCTTCTTCCTAAGGGAGCCCTATGAAATCATTCTGAAAAATCTCACCATAGCTTCATACTTGTACATCTAAAGAACACATTTTAATCTATTTCCCTGGAACTTGCTGTTGTCTTTAACATTACCAAAGACCAGTATTTTCTCTGAGAACCCACTTTACTTGGCTTCCTGACACTCCTCCTTGGCTCTTCATTTTGCAGGTCAGCTCATTTATGTCCTAGGCCATTTCTCCTGTTTGCTTCTGAAGAGTTTTGAGGATTATGGCCCAGAGCTACTGTTCTGCTCTCACTGTCTGGTTTTCTTGCACCATCTATCTATTTCTGTATTCTTGGATTTACTAACCGTATGTACAGTGATAAAATCCAAATCCTTGCCTCCAAAGTTTGATCTCTCCTGTGAGCATTAGTCTAAGATAAACAGCTACACTTGTATGTATCAGAGAAAACTGAACTCAGCAAGTCATAAACTGCAATTGCATCTTTCTTCCACTTTTTTCCCTCAAAGAAAAATACCCTAGAAAAAATTTATTTTTCTCAATTATATATCTCTTGATTCACCCCTTTACCTAATTAAGTAATCTAGAAGGTATTGTAACCTAGTACTGTTCAACAGATTTTTTGTGAAGATGAATATATTCTACATCATTACTGTTTAACATAGTAGCCTCTAACCACATGTGGCTTTTGAGCACCTAAAATGTGAATTTTGTGGCTGAGGAACTGAATATCTTGTACATTGTTGCTGACGGGAATATAAATTGGTACGACCACTATGGAGAACAGTTTGGTGGTTCCTCAGAAAACTAAAAATTGAACTACCATATAATCCAGCAATCCCCTTGCTGGGTATATATCCAAGAGAAAGGAAATCAGTATATCGAAGAGGTAACTGCACTTCTGTGCTTGTTACAGCACTGTTTACAATAGCTAAGATTTGGAGGAAACCAAAGTGTCCATCAACAGATGAAGGGATAAAGTAAATTTCATTTAAAATTTAAATGAACTGAAAATTCGTTAAAAATTTAAAATGGGGCTGAGGAGCTGAAATTTTAAAGTTTCATTTAAATTAATTTAAATTTAAATTACCACATATGGCTAATGTCTGCTATATTGGACAGTGCTGTTCTAGACCATCATGACCCAAAATATATACATTTTATTTAATGTTGATAGGCATCCTGACACAAAAAGATATATCTTTATGGAACACAAAAAAGAAGGAAGGAAGGAAGCTATTTTTGTGGTTAATAAGATTGGGTAAAGCTGGGTTTAAAAAAAAAGAATGCTATTTCTCTTTATGGAAGGAAGAGATCATTCCAGATCCTCCAAACTTTTGTTTTTATCTTTATTTATTTATTTTATTTTATTTTATTTTATTTTATTTTATTTTATTTTATTTTATTTTTTGAGATAGAGTCTTGACTCTGTCTCCCAGGCCGGAGTGCAGTGGTGCAATCTTGGCTCACTGCAACCTCCGCCTCCCAGGTTCAAGCGATTCTCCTGCCTCAGCCTCCTGAGTAGCTGGGATTACAGGCGCGTGTCATCACACCCAGCTAATTTTTTTTTTTTTTTTTTTTTTAGTACAGACAGGGTTTCAGCATGTTGGTCAGGCTGGTCTCAAACTCCTGGCCTCATGATCCACCTGACTTGGCCTCCCATAGTGCTGAGATTATAGGCACGAGCCACCATGCCTGGCCTTTCCTCGGAGCTTTTATAATGCTATGTGAAACACTGAGCTCAAGGAAGAGAAGACAGTAAAGACGGCCTTTACCATGTTTCACTGGAGAATCCTTTTCCTCAGAATAGCTGTAGATGCATTTAAGGGACTGCAGACAAAGTTGAAAAAGAATCCTGACGTCCTTTCGTTTCTTCACCATTCACATACCCAGTCACTTCAGTCTTACCATCTTTGCCTCCTAAATACTTTTTTCATCTATTCTTCTTATTCCTTACTATTTACATGAATTTTCTAGGGATGCCATAAGAAAGTACCCAGACAGGGTGGCTTATACAACAGAAATTAATTTTCTCACAATTTTGGAGGCTAAAAGTATTTTTAATGGTAAAAACTGCAATTTCTTTTGCACTGACCTATTATCCATTTAATGTTTAGATAGTATCAGTGAAATACCATCAAAAGTGATATAATCTACATACATTTCAGCTACCATGCACCAAATCCCTTTTCAACTTTATACTTTGATACTTTCATATTTGATGGATGTTTACTTCTGAGTTATTCTACCAACCACCTGTACAGTTAGAGGCAACTTCAACTTGGTACATAGATTAATTTCTTTTTTCATTAAGGAATGCTAATTGCACCAATATATGGTATATTCACATATCTTTTTTAGTTCAGAGAATATCCATGAAGTACTTATGTTCTTAGCACTTAGCATCCCAAAATGAATAAGACATGATTCCTGTCCTCTAGCAGCTGAAGTCTATAAGTGGATGCAGATATGTGAAAAAATAAATTACAGTTTAGTCTGAAGAATGTAGATAATGGATATTTCAGTAACTTATCTGGTAAATCAGATGGTTTAAAGAAAAATTTGGCATACCCAATTATAAGCCTTTTTACCTCTGTTTTTCTTTTTTAAAATTGTCTTTAGAAATTTAGAAAGTCTTCCCATGTTATTAGCCATTTACTTATTCTTCCATAAGTCACTGGGAAAAAAAGCACCAAAGAATTATGTCCTTTTGCTCTAATCTCCTGTATAAAATTCAGAGATGGACACTTACATCCAGGAACGAGCACGCTGCTCACATTTCAACATCAATGCTTTCTGTTAGATTATGTGTTTTCTCTGGCATCTCAGCTCCACCCTGGTTTTCTCTTTATTCCAGCCTGCCACTTCCCAAACATGAAATAGCTGCACAAATACATTTTTATTAAATGTACTTTATTGGGTACCATCTAACTTTAAAAAATTTTTAAGCCCACCACCACCTACTGTTCTCTCACTCTTATATCATTTCTTTCACCTGCACCTTTTCCAGTCAGAATCACCTCTCTTGCTCATTGATTTTTATCATTTATATTCCAGTTCCAGCTGGAAATCTTTTCTTTCTTTTTGTAAATACTCTACATTAAAAAACATATCTGGGCCGGGCGCAGTGGCTCACACCTGTAATCCCAGCACTTTGGGAGGCCCAAGGTCAGGATCACAAGGTCAGGAGATCGAAAC